>NC_030423.2:22673902-22696402 GCF_001660625.3 Ictalurus punctatus
ACACACACACACACACACCCACACACACAAAAGTCACATACTTACTTAACTTGCACCCACATTTGTTGTGGAACATTCCAGACGCATGATTTTATTTTATTTTTGTAGATTAGTATCACAGCTCCGTAACTCTGGTTAAGTGATGTGAGGCGCCCTCTTGTGGACCCCGACTGTTACTGCACTCACTGCTGTGCGTATCCTAGGTATTAATGACGAAGAGAATTTAATTTACTAGTTCTCTGATAGCTAATAGCAAGCCTGGTCATTCTGTTTCAAACACACACACACACATACACACACATATATCCGTTCTCAAAACTCGGAACTATGAGTATGTACTCAGGAGACCTGAGCTTTAATATTGACCCAATTTGATCATGTAGACAGTAGTGTGTGTGTGTGTGTGTGTGTGTGTGTGTGTGTGTGTGTGTGTGTGTGCGCGAACATATAGTATAGATGTACATATTAGAGCCCTAGACAAGCTCACATTGACTTTATTCATGTTTTTCAAAGATATTTCTTCAGTCTGTGCTAATAAAGTACATATTTTATCTTGATATGGTATAGTGCATATTAAAAAAAGAAAATTCAAAAGTCACTGCATCGTCACGTTTAATTACATACAAGTAAATTTTATTTGTAAATCTACTCCTTCTACAACGGTGACATTTTTTAAAGCCTTACTTGCTTTAATAAATCTCCCTAAATACATACATAGTCAAATATAAAAGGGTAAGCTGCCTAGCTAATGTGTTTGCAGAGAAAATTGCCTAGCTAGCTTTAGCTAATCATCTTTTGAGTAATTTAAGTTTTAAAACAATGAAAAATTCATTTACTATCATGTTCTGTTAACTAAGAAAAAGCTATAGATCGAGTGAGAGATTACCTTGAATATGACAAATGTATGTAATATTTCTAATTATGAAATGAGTATAAATCAAATATATAATTTTCAACCTGTTTTAAGTGCTTTTACTCTGTTAAAGCTTTAAATCTTCTTATAATTTTGGCAGATTTGTTTGTTTCTTTATTGAAAGCATTTTCTAAAATTAGAAAAAAATGATTGATCTGCCTATTCAACCTTAATAATCTGTAGAAGTAGTTTTAATGCAGTATATTTGGTTTATTGTAATTTTATAATAGGAAATATTAACTACATTTGATTACATGTAAAATATTTTCATTGGCTAAGTTTCTTTTTTTTTCTCTTTTTTTAAGTTGCTCTAATATGTACAGTTTATCTGTAGTGTGTCGGTCCGTTCTGACGTTTTTTCTGCTTTTTTGGAGACAGAAATCGGAACAAAGGGGCTTGATGGACAGCTAAGAGGCGCTAAGATTAGCTTCAGCTGGACGAAAGAGAGTATTTACAGTAGTGCAGGCAGATACTTGCAAAACACACACACACACACACACACACACACACACACACACACACATTCATATACACTCACAAACCCACACACAGCTGCTAACGTCAGCTAGTGAATCCGAGGAATTTGTAATGAGTATTGGTGCATTTGTCTGTACAGTTACACACACACACACACACACACACACACACACACACACACACACACACACACACACACACACACAGATATCCACTATGCAAACGTAAACAGTTCTTCCGGCTATCAGTTAGCGAATGCTCACACTTGCAAAAAAAAAATCTCAGAAGAACTAACATCTAACATTTCCTCAACTTTTAACATTAGAACCCAACATCAATCCCCCCAACACACACACACACACACACACACTTTTGTTTTTATATGTATTCTGTTTTCATCATAGTGTTTTTTTTTCCCTTGCATTTTATGATTGTCTATTCTGTCCATCCTAACTGTACATTATTACTATTAAAGATGAGACGGTGATGCTAAATACATCATGGTGCGTCTTCTTTATCCTGACTCTCCACACACACACACGCACACACATAGCTCTGATCACTGAGCCCCATGTGTGTAGTAAGAAACCGAGTGTCTTCGGAAATGTCTGATGCAGAAACTGAATTATCAAACATCTCCTGAAGATTTTAAGATTTTAATAATAGCACAATAAAAGGTCATTATTATTATTATTATTATTATTATAATAAACAATTTAACAAAACTGTTGCATAAACCTATATACGTGTGGATATCAGTAACATGTACCTACATTGTCACACATACTACTTTAGCTCTAAAGTTAGTTATTATTATTAATGTTAGTTAGTTATTGGTTAGTTAGTTATGAACGTTTAGTAAGGAATAAAATACTCAGTGTTGTGCTGGTTTAGTAAAATAATCAACAAAAGGGTTGTGCAAAGAAGCAAAGTTACTTTTACAATACTAAAGTTGATTATTTTGCTATAACAGCATGTTTTATTTGTCTTATTCTACAGCAAATTTCCAACAATTATCATTTTTATTTATTAGAGAATGACATGTTGTATGTTTTATCTGTTTATAGTTACATTTAATATTGTGAGACTTCCATGAGACAAGTCATTACCTCACCAGCCTCTCTTTCTTTCTTTTTTGCCTCTTTTCAAATTAATAAGCCAAAAAAAAAAAAAAAAACGCAGTTTATCATTTGTCATGTTACCGAGAAACCGTAAAGAAGCGTAAACTCCTCCGTCCTAAAGATGTCTGAAAACTTTAAGTCTCAGCTTTTTACCTCTGACTGTTACACTGTTACAAAGCGCTGACACTGGAGACTCCTTCCATAAATGACAAATAAATAACCTTTTACAGAGAACTTCACCATATCGATGATTACACATGGCTTTAACCTGTTTACGCACGGCGTCCGCCGTACGAGTCCCTGTAAATGAGGAAATATCGAAATAATAACACATTAGAACAAGCTGCTATTATAGAAAATTAATCAACACCTTCTATGACCAATCAGATTTCAGCAGCACTGTGGTATAAAAGCTTTTAATGTAATGAAATCATGAGTTGACTCAATGTTCAGTATTTTATTTTACACTAGATTAAACACAGATATGAAATGAAGCTTCGCACCGAACAAAAATGACCAACATTATGCGCTGAAATACTTTGACTACTTTTCTGGTGCGTGTGTCGAATTTCAGTTGCGTGAAAGCTGCAGTGTTAAAGTTTACTTTCCCGTAGCGGAGACTTTGCGAACACACAGCCGCTGCCTCAGTGTCGTGACCCTGAAAAACACATGGAGTGAGCCTTACTGATAATTCATGAGCGAATCATTTCCTGTATGTATCTTCTGAATGCAGATACTCACATGAAGCCTCGCTTTGCACAACGTGGGTCTGTCTTTTCCACTTTAATGATTAACTTGGGGGGAATTTTCCCATGGAAGTAGGAGGAACAACATGAGCTGGAATTGATGAGCGCTTGATCTGAGCAAGAGAGTGATGAGATAAGTGCTAATAAATTAATAAAATACATAACTACAAAGAAAAGGAAAAAATATTAAATTAATCATTACAACCATTACTTCTATTTGATTTTTTTTTTAAATGAGAATTATAATCCTATGTAGAGTATGAATTAATATTAATAAGCCTCATTTTGATTATCATTATTTCATTGGAATTTATTACAAATAATGCAAGTGTTGTTTACATAAAACTATTATAATTCATTATAAGCATGCTTGATGTTTTAGTTATCATTTAATTATAGGATTGTCGTTATAATTAAAGCAAAACAAATGAAAATCATTTGTATTAATTATGCTGTTAATCTTAATATTATTATACAATAATACACATACAGTATACTGTACACAGTTTATTCCAAGAGTATTGGAACAGCAAGGCGATTTAAATATATATATATATATATATATATATATATATATATATATATATATATATATATTTGCTATACACTGAAGACATTTGCGTTTGAGATCAAAAACATCATTCATTTTCTGATATTTATATCTAGATGTGCTAAACAACGTAGATCATGGCACCTTTTGTTTGAATCCACCCATTTTTTCAAGTCATCAAAAATGCCCAGGTGTGCCCTATTAAACTGATTGTTATAATAACAGCTTGTTTTCTTTTAATTGTTTAAGTAATAGCTCCGAACATCTACTCTTGGTTTGAGTTCTGTGTTTTGCCTGTGAAGACTGCATTTGTTGTAAAAAAGGATAAACCAACATGAAGATGAGAGCTGTCTGTGGGAATGTCTATGAGCTGTCTATAAGAAAAGCAAGCCATTTTGAACCTGAGGAAAGAGGGAAGAGCCGTTGCACAAACATTATGCTTAGCCTATAGAACAATTTAGAATGTCCTGAGAAAAAAATAAACCACTGGTGTACTAACAACCAGACATGGAACAGGTCAACCAAGGAAAACAACAGCAGCTGATGACAGAACCATTGTGAGAGCTGTGAAGAAAAACAAAACAAAAACAACAGTCAGTGACATAACTAACAACCTCCACAGGGCAGGGGGGAAGGTATCACAATCCACCATTTGAAGAAGACCAGAAATATAAAGGCTATATCACTCATCAGCAGTAAAAATCAGAAGGTCAGATTGTATTCGCAAAGAAATACAGAGATGAGCCACAAAAGATCTGTAACTAAGATTAACCTCTACCAAAGTGATGGAAAGGCCATCAAGTGTGGGGAAAGAAAGAATTTGCTTATGATCTAAAACATACGAGCTCATCTGTGAAACATGATGGTGGTAGTGTCATGGCTTGAGCTTGCATGGCTGCTTCTGGAGCAGGCTCACTAAACTTTATTGATGATGGAACTCATGATGGTAGCAGCAGAATGAATTCAGAAATCTGTCTGCCAATTTACAGAGAAATGCATCCAATCCAATCCAAGGAACTTCATCATACAGCAAGGCAATGACTCAAAACACACTGCCAACACAACAAAGGACTTCATTGGGGGGGGGGGGGGGGGGGGTAGGAGGTTTTAGACTGGCCAAGTCAATCACCAGATCTGTTCACCTTCTGAAGAGGAGACTGAAGGGAGAAACCCCCATAACAAACAACAACTGAAAGAGGCTGCAGTAAAAGCCTAGGAAAGCAATAGAAAAGAAGAAACCAACAGTTTGGTGATGTCACTGAGTCACTAGCTTGATGCAGTTATAAGGGTTATAAGGGTATATTCAGTTGTATTTAATTTAAAACTTATCTGTTCCTATATGTTTGCTCACCTAAAAATTGGGTGGTCTGATACTAATACTAAGCTGTTTAACACATCTAGATGTAAATATTAGGAAATTCTGATCTACTGTTTCAAATTCATGTTTTCATCACTTTATTTATTATTATTTTTCATTTTAAAACATTACTGATCCACCAACACATTTATCAAATAAATAAATAAATAATTTCTGGAAATACAAGATAACTTTGAGGGAATATTAACTTTAACTTATTTTGGAATGAACAAGTTAATGTTAAAAGATATTACTGTGTTTTAAAGCGAAGTCTTTCAAAGCTAATCTGTTGTGTAAAAGTGTGTAATGAACTCACAGGTAGCGTCTGAGTAGAGCGCCAAGATCAGGACGAAGCCCAGGACCAAAAACACACGACTCATCTTCATGTTCTCAGAAATTGTGTGAAGGAGATGTTTACAGGGTTTTATAGATGAGTTATACAAAAATGTTTGTTTAATGGCAGGCACATCCGTCGACCCTTTTAACCACACCCCCACCCATCAGACCCAAACACACATCCCCCCGCTCACCACATCTTGCTTTCAGCATACACAAAGAGGAAAACTGTGAGAACTGATAAAAGCATGGCATGTAAACTCAGTGTTGTGTCACCAGACAGAACTGGACTGTACACACACACACACACACACACACACACACACACACACACACACACACACACACACACACACACACACACACACACACACACACACACACACACACACACACACACACTTATTTAGAATCAGTTGAAAATTGTAGCTCCTTTGTTACTGCAGGACCTGATGGATGCTAACATTACATTCATTGGCAAGCTGCTGTGGCATATCAGGAATAAAACACGTAGGGGTGTGCTGTTATAGGAAAGTAATGAACTTTGTGTTGGTAACTGAAATGCTGCTTCATCACACCACCCTGTCACTGATTACTTTGATAAGAGCATGTCACAGTGTTTTATGGTTGAATTCTCGAATCAGAAGGTGTTTTGTAATTTCCTACACATTCTAAAAAGATCAATATGTCGCTTTTACATATTGATATAATGTACATGTTAGTACAATATACTTAGTTCTTGAATGTACATATTTCTTCTGTATTTATCAAGCTATTATTTATGTCCACCGTATATAATTCCTCCCCAGACCACCAGAGGGCAACCTGACACTTTTTTTTGTTTTGTTTTTCTTTTTTTGTTTGTTTGTTTGTTTGTTTGTTTTTGTCTGCCCCATTACCTTCCTTGATTGTGCTCACCTGTTTTTGGTGGTAATATTTTCAGAAAACAACATCAATGAAGGAAAATGAAGAGGACTTTTCTGTCAGGAAGAGAAAAAAGAGAATGAGAAAAAAAGTAAGCAATACAGTTGTAAGTGGATCAGATAATGATGATTGATTGTTTAAGTATAACACTAAATAACCGAACGCTGTTATTTAGTCTAGCCCAGTGGTTTTCAAAGTGGGGACGGCCCCCTTGGGGGCCGCCAGGGGGCCTCAACAATTTGGTGTGAAAAATAAATTCCCACTCTCAGACAACCACACACACACACATACACACACACACACACACACGCAATCAACTCCTAATGTAATGTAGTGTAAATATGTAAGATGTAATTATTAATAATCAAAAAGGGGGATATATTCAGAAGTCTGTATTTTTAATGTGTTTTAAAGACATCTTGCAAAAAGGGGGCCTCAGTCAAATGTTAATGCCACTTGGGGGGCCTTGCCCTGGAAAAGTTTGGGAACCCCTGGTCTAGCCTTAACTAGTGTAATGGGGAGACACTTTGATTACTTCAGCTAATGTTAGCGGAATAACATTAACTTCTTTAACTTCTTTCAAGTTTTTTTTGTTAGTTAATCCAGGGGTTCCCAAACTTTTCCAGGGCAAGTGGCATTAATATTGCAAAAGAGGCCCCCCTTTTGCAAGCTGTCTTTAAAACACATTAAAAATACAGACTTTTGAATATATCCCCCCTTTTTTATTATTAATAATTACATCTTACATCTTTACATTACATTACATTAGGAGTTGATTGCGTGTGTGTCATTGTCTGAGAGTGAGAAAGAGAAAACATACATTTATTTATTTTTCACACCAAAACTGTTGAGGCCCCCCTGGTGCCCCCTGGCAGACCCCAGTTTGAAAACCACTGAGTTAACCTACCTGGGATAGCTTGATGACACCTTTTTCTGTAACTGTAACTCTGGAGGCTCTAATATCTATAGAGTACAATGTGCGAAGGTCTTTAGATATGAAGGATATAGTGGCAGCGTTTGCACTAGCCAAGGCCCATAAGCAGCATTTGTAGAACCAGTGCTGAAAGGGTGTTGACGATATCTTTTAAACTTTTAGGATGTTTTTGAAGAACTTTGCCAAGAAAAAAAATCAACACAGCCCAGCTGAGCTTTATACATTAATGCATACAAGTCCTTAAAACCTTATACTGCGTTCCTCTTGGTGCTTAGTAGGCACAAATCTCTGACAGCATCTGAACTTCTGCAATTTAGAAGTGTAAGAGCTTGCAGTTTTTGTGAAACGTTAAGGTTAGATGCAATCTGAATCAAGCACAAAAAAAAAATCATTTCCTTTAGAAAGCTGATAAACCAATACTTGGGTCAGCTCCTGAAACCTCACTGGATGGAGCACAAAACCATTCAAATTCTCAGTGTCAAATATCACAAAGAGCTAAACACATCACAGCTGAAAGAACATTATTTCTTTCTTTATGTTGAGTTGTTCCCCTAACAAAACAGATAGATACCATAATGTTACACGCAAGATGACCATTGAGCATTTTGTGAAATAAAATGAGGTGCAGGTTAAGCTTGAATAACAATATTATTTAGCTAACACTTTTTATGTAGTCATTATTTGCTGTTATTTATCCAGGACTGTTACCTGACCTTGTTGAGTTTGGTATCTAATAGTAGTTAGCATCAGACTTTAGAAAACATTAACAATGGCACTGTAAATTTTGAAGTTGCAAGATGACACTGAAAATATCAAAGCTTCAAACTAAATAAAGTCCAGAAGCTATCACACTTGACATGTCCTATAGCCGGCCATCTGATAAAATTTTACACTAATAATCAGCTGAGAGTTGACAACATACTGTACAGTCATCCAGCATAAAATCTAGCAGCTCATCTTGAGTGGTTTTGGATAAACTTTAATTGAACTGTGTTCCATGCAGCATGTCTTTCCAATATGTAAGACGAAGCAGGGTTGTCAGGTATCAGCCCATCTCAAACCTCCACACAAAAGCAAAAATTAACAAAAATAAAATCTATACATTGGAAAACTGAGACACATTTAGACACTGAGTGCACTTACACCAATGGTCACCAACTCTATTCCTGGAGATCTACCTTCCTGAAGACTTTAGCTCCAAACATTATCATGCCCACCTGACCATCTAATCAATAGAAGCCTTAAGAAGTTCTTTAACAGCTAAAACAGGTGTGTTAGATTTTGGTTGGATATGAAACATGCAGGAAGTTGGCTCTCATGGAAGAGGGTTGGTGACCACTGACTTACACTTTGTTGGCAGAATTGTGTAATCTTTACTTCCAATTATTTGTTATTAGCTTATTTAGTTCCCATTTTTTACCGTTAGGTAGCTACAGACTGTACAACATTCCATGGACGTTGTTCTCACAACATTTTCCATTAACATGCAAACATGAAAACATTTAGCAAGTACTAATAACATCATAAGGATGTTCCCGATCATATTGTCCTACGAATGTTTTCTCTCAACATTATGAAAACGTACACTATATTGAATATTCATAATGTTATAAGAATGTTCCATAAACATTATATTAAGAACGTTTTGTCTTGACATTTACATAACCTTTACAAAACATTAGTGAAATTTGTGGGAACGTTCCTTGTTATGTGGAATGGGGCACATCTTTATGAAGATCAACATTTGTTGAATAGCTGATATAGTATATAAGATAGGACTCTACATCGTCTGCCCGGCGTCTCCACCGGATAATGTCATCAATCAACAGCAAATTCGCTAGTTAAAGACAGGCTAACAAGGCTCATTTTGGCAGGTAAAGTAGCAGAAACTGAGTGCTCACCATGTTTGTTCTCACACTCCCAGTGCTAAGACTGGTTGGGTGGGTGACGGCAAGGGGGGGGGGGGGGTATTTCTAGAGAGATTTCTAAAGATCCCCAGACAAAAAAAAAATCCCCAGAGTATATTACATAGCAACTGAACAAACAAGCAAACAAACAAACTCTGTCTGAACCCATTCAGTAGAAAAGAGTGCTAAAATGGACAGGAAATTTCTCACAATACTGCTGAATCATTATCTGATGGAACTGGCATTCGGGGAGTTTATCATTCATTAGAACTGAGGAAGCTTAGGACAAGATTGACTACAAGTCAAATTTTTACTTTGTCCTTTGGATTGTAGTTAATTTTGTGTAGTTAATTCTGAAATTTTGAAAATACCCATGTTACTATACCATGTTACCACATGACTTGCAAGCCCAATTGTGTTTGTAGTGAAAAACTTTATTTGTGAATTCTGGTAGCATCATTAAATTGATGGAAAACTAGTTATTTAATCAAATTTATTAAAGCTATCAGAGTCACAGTAAATTTCCCCAAAACTCATGGAGTGTTTTGATCAGCCAACATGAATTCACGCCAAATAATAACATCAATGAAGAGACTTCCACAAACAAGTAATAATCTCTTGCCTATTGATAAATATCATAATTATGATATTATGATTGTAAGCGTGATGAATCTAGCACTAAATAACAACGTGAATAGAAAATCACAAGTGTTATCCTTAACTATAGTTCATTCATTCCCTTTTTGCATTATACCTTTGAAGCACAAGTTTCATCCGTAGAAAAGAAAACATGCATTTGGCTTTTGCATTGGAGAGATGAAGCAAATGGGCGTTTATTGATAACAATATGATTACCAAACGGTCATAATAATGGCGCCAATGTCACCCTTCTGTGTGTATGCAGTAACGCTAAAGACCTCTGCCCATGCTTCAAAAGTTGGGAGAGAAAATGAGATGGAAATAAAGTTTATATTTCAGAACATGCTTTAAGATATAAAAGATATACATACCAATCCTGATGATCACAGCAAATCTCTCACAGCATCTGAACTTCAGCAGAAGTGTAAGAGCTTGCAATGTTACTAAAAATTTCAGCTTTGCACCCTTATCAAACACAATCACCTTTCTCACACTGCTCATCAGTTTGACTAAACTTTTGCATCAGCGGCCTCATATTATTCATCAATTCATAACTAAGTGATGAACGCAGCAATTATTCAACGTTAACAGCTTATTTAGTGTTCTCATATCTTATATGTTAAATTCTTCACTTATAACCATTTCATGGAAATGTACAGTAGTGTGCAACTTTTTTAGTGCTTTGCAAAAGTATTCAACCCCCTCAAAAGTTATTAGATTAATCTGGATTACAAATGAAATGTACACAGATAGTTCCAGTCAGTATTTTTCTTGCAACTCAATCTGCTCTTACAGTAAATTTTCAAAGGCAAAATTCATTACATAACAGCACATCTTTAAAAAAAATTATACATTAAAAAATGCTGCTTGCATAAGTTTTCAACCCCTTCAGACATGGTGGAAGCTTGCTACAATAACGGCTTTAAGTCTGTTGGTGTAAGTTGCTGTCAGCTTTGGATTTGATCACTGTTTGGTTTTGATGTTTGATGATTTATGCCCATTCTTCTTGGTAGATTTTCTCCAGGGTCTTGTCAAAATGTAAATGCAAAGATCTGGACTTTTGACATTTTTTTAAATTCATTAATTTCTATTTATTTTATTTTTAAACTTTTGACATTTTTAACCACTTCACCATTGCTTTGCCCTTTTACTTGGGATCATTATCCTGGTGAAAGTGGACCTTTCTCCCAAGCTTTAGTTTTTTGTTTTGTTTTGTTTTTTAAGCAGACTGTAGCCGGGTGTAAAGCGTCCCTAGAGCATGATGCCACCACCACCATATTTCATTGTAGAGATGGTGTGGTATAATTAAGGTATGGCCTGTGTTAGTTTTGCAACACACTTAGCACTTTGAAACTTACTCAAATATAGTATCTTGCTCTTGATTATCACACCAAGAAACCCCACATATTCACCTGATCACTTGTGATTTCATATGTCTCTTCTTGAGCAATAGTTATTCTCTATCCATCCTCCCATACAGTCCTCAATTATGCTTGAAATGGTTGTTTATTTAACATATATGGAAGGAGTCTCCATTGTCAGCATTTTGTAACAGTCAGAGGTAATGCTGTAACTTTCTGACATGTTCAGGACAGAAGAGTTTTGATCTGCATTTATTTACTGTATTGTTGTCTTATTATCTTCAAGAGAGAGGAAAAAATGAGAGTCTGGTGAGGGAACAACTGCTGATAACTGCTAAGTAAAAACAGTAACTAACATGTTTAATGGACGTTCCATTACGTTAAATAGAACTGCAAACTACAAAAAAAAAAAAACTATGACATTTCATTGTTTAATTAAAAAAAATTTACTCTGTGGTATATAATACTGTATATAAAAATCAGGAGGCCTAGTTATAGGAAAATAATCAATGTCTGGGGGGGTAACAGTAGCACATGACACTGTAGTGTGGATCATTGTCTAATGACAGCATGACATGGAGTGTTTTATTAATTAGTCAATACATTTTAATTTTATGAAATCATGCGATTTAGTCAGAGTGCATTATATATATTTTTTTTATTCATAGCATTCAATAACATTGAATTGAAGCTGAATTCAAATTTGCATGAAGGGTTACATAATGTTTATTAGGTCTGCATTTCTTTCCCATCACAGCCGCAGAATCACGGTTCATTATTTTTTCTGGGGGTTTTCACGAACACAAAGGTTAGGGAACTTAGGCGTCGTAACACTGAAACACACACAGATTAACATACGCATTAATGGAGGCTTCAGAAATGAAATGGAGTTAATATGATATATAATGTATTATTTATCGCATAATAAACCAGTAATAAATGTGTTTAATGTCTAGAGTATTTTTAGATACTCACATGAAGCCTTGCTGTTCACACTGTGCGTCCGTCTTTTTCACGTTCAGGATGTTTGGACGAGGAATTTTGCCAGTGAAGAAATCGAAACAGCAGGAGACAGGATGAGGATCAGGCACTGAGTGAGAGAGACGGACAAGCTTGTTCAGGTTACACTGTACATAAATATAAATGATCACAACGGCTTTGTTAACAAAATAGAAACTGTCAGAATTAATTCTACACACCACATATTTTATACTTTATATATAATTTTCTTATAAGTGATTTCTCTTTCAGTTATTTAACTTTGGAGACACTTTCGTAATTCAATAATAATAATAATAATAATAATAATAATAATAATAATAATAATAATAATGTAATAAGCTCTATTATAAAGTGTTTCAACCTCATTTTTTATTAATATGAATAATATCAATCAAATTATTAATGTTATTTTATTTTAAGAATCATCATCAACTATTTTTATTTAAATTTTTTATTTTATGAACAGATTTAAAGAATAGAATCACAAATTGTTTTTAATGGTTAATAATTATAATTCAGAGTGTTATTAGTTATTAATAATAACTTGAATAATAAATAATACTTAATAATAATTTTTAAATTAGATGAATATTTGTAGCAAAATATATTTTATTACTTTATTAATAAAAAATAAAGTAATAAGTTTAATAATAATAATAAAAAGTGTTGTAATAGTTTATATATTTTTGTATTAAACTATAGTCTGCACCTATAGACATTAAATATATAATTTTGTAAAAACTCACATTTAGCGTCTGAGTAGAGCGCCATAATCAGGACGAAGCCCAGGACCAGAAACACACGACTCATCTTCATGTTCTCAGCAGGTGTGTGAAGCTCAGTTCCCTTCTCTCGCTAAGATCAAATTTGCCTGAGCAGGGGTTACTGGCTCGTTTTATACAAATTTTAATTGTTGTCCTCACACACGTCTTCAAATCATCACTTCCTTAAGCTGTTAAGCTATCATCACACTTATGCTGATCGTATCGATTTTCTTAGAAGATAACTAATCCATCCCTCCCACTGGAAACATTCCACACTGCTATACAGATGACATTTGAGTGCAAAAGTTGCGGAATCCAACATTTAGCTTTTACAGGGGAGAAGAAGAAAGCCTTTATTTGTCATATGTACTTTACAGTACAGTGAAATATTTTCTTCACATATCCTGGTTGTTAGGAAGCTGAGTCACCATGAAACAGTGAGATACTACATGTACTAAGAACATGTCTTAAACCATTATGTTTTATCATGTTCTATATATTTTTCAGGTTTATTTGTAAAGGTGAGAAATAAAAAATATATACTATTCCACCTTTAATATACTGTACTGTTCTAATGAGATTTTCAGGTTTGCTTTACCCTGTTGATGTTAGTTTTTCAGTTTCAGTCCCTTTACTGGTAAAGAAATCAGCGTATATCCATTTTCCCTCACACTGACTGTGAGCGAGCGTTTGGCAGAATTGAGAGACTGTCAGCCAATAAGACACGAGTATTTCCACGTATTTTCCTGTAAACGCTGTCTGATTGATCTCGTGTCTGTTGACTGAAAATACAAAATTACAACACTGCTGTCTTCTTTTACTGATGTTCAGTTATGTATTGACAAACTGCAGAATTATTCAGGGCTAAAGAAAAAATCTTTGTGGCTACAGCCCCAAATTCCCAGGTCAGGTTACGCCCCTGGTCTACAGAGAGTTTGGCATGATGGTGAATTCATGTAGCATTGCAGTCTCCCAGTTCCAGGGTCCATGGTTTGATCCTGAGCCCGGTGAGATGTATTCCCGACTCAAAAATCCATTCATGTGAAATGACCAGTTAAATAAGCTACTAAATAAAATAACTCAATAATAAATTTAATAAATTCTATATTGGTGGGTTTATGATTTCCACCACAGTATGAAAAACCAACCCCCTGGCTATGCTTCAAGTACCCCAATTTGAGAATCACTGCTTTTGTACGGTTAAGGCTTCTTAAAATTGTTTTGGGATCCTTTTTTGATGGAGAAACAAATAGATTTTTAAAGCGTTTTTAATAACTTTTATATCATCACTATCCTCAATATTATAAATTTTCTCCCAAATCTGGTCACCTAGACCTTAATAACTACTAAATTGTCCTAAATTTTTATGTGCACGTTCTTAGGTTTTCTATTCTTCCCTGATGTTGTGCTACTAAGCTAGCATATACAGTGAGGGAAAAAAGTATTTGATCCTCTGCTGATTTTGTACGTTTGCCCACTGACAAAGAAATGATCAGTCTATAATTTTAATGGTAGATTTATTTGAACAGTGAGAGACAGAATAACAACAACAAAAAAATCCAGAAAAACGCATGTAAAAATGTTGTAAATTGATTTGCATTTTAATGAGGGAAATAAGTATTTGACCCCCTCTCAATCAGAAAGATTTCTGGCTCCCAGGTGTCTTTTATACAGGTAACAAGCTTAGATTAGGAGAACACTCTTAAAGGGAGTGCTCCTAATCTCAGCTTGTTACCTGTATAAACAAAACAGAAAAACGCATGTCAAAAATGTTATAAATTGATTTGCATTTAAATAAGGGAAATAAGTATTTGACCCCTCTGCAAAACATGACTTAGTACTTGGTGGCAAAACCCTTGTTGGCAATCACAGAGGTCAGACGTTTCTTGTAGTTGGCCACCAGGTTTGCACACATCTCAGGAGGGATTTTGTCTCACTCCTCTTTGCAGATCTTCTCCAAGTCATTAAGGTTTCGAGGCTGACGTTTGGCAACTCGAACCTTCAGCTCCCTCCACAGATTTTCTATGGGATTAAGGTCTGGAGACTGGCTAGACCACTCCAGGACCTTAATGTGCTTCTTCTTGTGCCACTCCTTTGTTGCCTTGGCCGTGTGTTTTGGGTCATTGTCATGCTGGAATACCCATCCACGACCCATTTTCAATGCCCTGGCTGAGGGAAGGAGGTTCTCACCCAAGATCTGACGGTACATGATCCCGTCCATCGTCCCTTTGATGCGGTGAAGTTGTCTTGTCCCCTTAGCAGAAAAACACCCCCAAAGCATAATGTTTCCACCTCCATGTTTGACGGTGGGGATGGTGTTCTTGGGGTCATAGGCAGCATTCCTCCTCCTCCAAACACGGCGAGTTGAGTTGATGCCAAAGAGCTCCATTTTGGTCTCATCTGACCTCAACACTTTCACCCAGTTGTCCTCTGAATCATTCAGATGTTCATTGGCAAACTTCAGACGGACATGTATATGTGCTTTCTTGAGCAGGGGGACCTTGCGAGCGCTGCAGGATTTCAGTCCGTCACGGCGTAGTGTGTTACCAATTGTTTTCTTGGTGACTATGGTCCCAGCTGCCTTGAGATCATTGACAAGATCCTCCCGTGTAGTTCTGGGCTGATTCCTCACTGTTCTCATGATCATTGCAGCTCCACGAGGTGAGATCTTGCATGGAGCCCCAGGCCGACGGAGATTGACAGTTCTTTTGTGTTTCTTCCATTTGCGAATAATCGCACCAACTGTTGTTCTGGTTAACCTTCTGACCAAGCTGTTTGGCAATGGTCTTGTAGCCCATTCCAGACTTGTGTAGGTCTACAATCTTGTCCCTGTCATCCTTGGAGAGCTCTTTGGTCTTGGCCATGGTGGAGAGTTTGGAATCTGATTGACTGCTTCTGTGGACAGGTGTCTTTTATACAGGTAACAAGCTGAGATTAGGAGCACTCCCTTTAAGAGTGTGCTCCTAATCTAAGCTTGTTACCTGTATAAAAGACACCTGGGAGCCAGAAATCTTTCTGATTGAGAGGGGGTCAAATACTTATTTCCCTCATTAAAATGCAAATCAATTTACAACATTTTTACATGCGTTTTTCTGGATTTTTTTTTTTTTTGTTATTCTGTCTCTCACTGTTCAAATAAATCTACCATTAAAATGATAGACTGATCATTTCTTTGTCAGTGGGCAAACGTACAAAATCAGCAGGGGATCAAATACTTTTTTCCCTCACTGTATCAATCCATACAGATTATTACTATTACTACTTAGCATACTAGCTATCTTTTTTTTTTTTTTTTCATATGTAGCATAATGTATATAAAATTGCATATAGTATAAGAACTGAGAACTGTAATAAAACAGGATCTGAACCCAGATCTGTCCTTTCACATTGTGAAACTGATTAATATTTGCATTTTGTTATGCTCTGCCCTTTTTCTGTGTCTGGGTGTGTGTTTGTGTCAGTGTTCACTTCCAGGGTCCTTTCGCATCATCTACTGCCATCTGCAGGTGCACTGAGGTCATCATCCCCAACGGTATAAAGGGTGCCACCAGGGGGAACGTTGAAAGCCTATTGCTCATTTGTTGTGATTTGCATTTGTGAGTTCATACGTTTGATCATGATAGATACCTGTGTATGATACTTTGCTTGCTTTTGATTTTTGATATTAGTTTTTCCCCTCTGGTTTTGGTTGTCTGTTTCCTAAATACTGTCACCTTTATAAATTGACTGTATACATGTCACTGGGTGTAAGACTTTTCTGTTAATGTCCCCAACCGTTTACTGGGGCCTAACAACTGTAATGCACGTATTTCACTCAGTGGTGCATTTTTAGCTTTATTTGAATCTGCATGATAATAAGCATCAGTAGCATCACTAAACATCATAACAAATGACTGATAAAAAGGTACACTGTGAATAAATGGGTATAGCTTGAAGATTATTAGGTTGTGTCTGTGTGGAGTTTAGCTTAAGGTGGAGTAACATTTTCAGTGACAGTGACTTCTTGAGCACACAGGCTGGGGAACCTAGGTGTAGTAACTCTGAAACACACAAACACACACACACACATTAATGCAATTTCTTTTCTTGTCTCATTTAGAAACTAACTGAATTTAATGACACTTTTTTATATTAAATCACTCAATAAAATAGTAACCTATGTGTGTGAGAGATACTCACATAAAGCCTTGCTGTGAACAGCGCGAGTCTGTCCTTTTAACCTCCAGGATTTTGTCAGAAGGAATTTTGCCAGTGAAAAAGGTGAAACAGCAAGAAACAGGATCAAGGCTTAAAGCTGACCAAGAGAGACAAACAAGCTCTTTTAGTTAAATAAAAACTCCCAATAAAATAAATAAACATTACTGTGCATAATAAATGTGAAACATCATACAAAAAAAATCATACTTCAATTCTCCAATTAATAAAACACTTGTTTAAGTATTATTTTTACTATTATTATTATTATTATTATTATTATTATTATTATTATTATTATTATTATCCATCCATCCATCTTCTATACCGCTTATCCTTTTCAGGGTAACGGGGAACCTGGAGCCTATCCCAGGAAGCATCGGGCACAAGGTGGGGTACACCCTGGACAGGGTGCCAATCCATCCAGAGTTGGGCCAAGACGCTTCAGTTAACGTCATCACAACATGCCATGTAATGTCATCACAACACGCATTCGGCCAAATACCTCTTCAATTCACGTGAGTCAAATATGAGTAAAGCTAAAAGGTCTCATTTACCAACAAACAGCACTGTGAAAGAGCGTGCAAAGCAATTTCATGTGATTGCGATTTTGCCAATTCAAGGGGTTTTCTATAAAAAAAAAAAAAAGCACAAAAATCTTTGCAAGTTGCATCGCAAATTTTTAAAGAAAAAAAAACACGCAGCAAATTCAAGGCTTTTTGGCCGAAACAATCACAAAAAATGATGTGAAATCCCGTACGGACTAGTATTATTATTATTATTAGTAGTAGTAGTAGTAGTAGTAGTAGTAGTAGTAGTACAACCCCAATTCCAAAAAAGTTGGGATGCTGTGTAAAATGTAAATAAATATAAATAAAAACAGAATGCGATGATTTTCAAATCTCAGAAACCCATATTTTACTCACAATAGAACATAGAAAACATCAAATGTTTAAACTGAGTAAATGTACAATTTTAAGAAGAAAGAGAGAAGCAGGTTGCTGAAGAAGAGGAAGGTCCAGCAGCTGATACTTTAGGGAGAGTCAGGAAGAGGTAGGAGAAGGCTTGGATGAAGGAGAAATAGAACCAGAGCCAGGCCCAAGCCATGAAGAAAGGGGGGAGGAACCAGAAGCTGCCCCAGCAGAACATGAGAGAGATGCTGATTCAGTTGTTATGCCTGGTTTTGAGCCTCCTGTATCTGCTGAGGTAGAAGGAACTGAACCATCAACCTTAGGTCCCAGTGTGGTAATGCTAGTTTCTAATAAAAACGAGAAACTATTGAAAATAGCACCGTACAGTGGTTGGTATAAGTGGGCAATGTGCACAACAAAGAACTCAAGAATGAACAATTGTTTGTTATGTTCACAGTCAATTTCAATTCGACTGGTTACTTGAATAAAATAAAGAAGTATGCCACAGCAAAAGTGTCAGCAAATTTAACAGTAATAACCATGCCAAACTGCACACATCAGACTTTAGCATTCCCATTAACATTTCCATATGAAGAACAGACAATAGCAGTAGCAGATTTTTCTGATTTGGCAAAGAAAAGCGTTTGAGAGCCATATTACTTAAAAAGTGGACAGGGATATGTGTTAGGGTGCAAATGATTCAGGAAATCACTATGATGAACAGGGATCTAGAACAACTTGCTGAAAAGAAGACACAGAGTAAAGAGTCTGTGTGATGTTTGAAGATCAGCGCTGCACATTAATTCCCAACAACACTGTGCCTAATGTAATGGTTCCTTCCAATCCTTCTAACTCAAATATGTGTTTAAATGTAATGTTTTCCTATCGTTTATGTTCAAAATTAATGCGCCTCATATTTAACATTAGAGAATCAACTTTATAAAGACCTAGACTTATTTCAATTTAAATTAATGCATTGGTCACGCACAATATTTATTATAGCTTATGCATGTAGGGATACCCAAATATGCAAAATGTTAAGATTCAGATCTGAACCAATGTAATGTGAAGTAATTTTCTACAGGGACTCCAAGCTCCAACACAATAATGTCAGATCCCTGAAGCGCAGTCAGGTAATCCAGCTGAGCACAGTCACCATTAAATGAGGTTGCTTTGAAATGAAGCTTGAGAGAGCGAGGATATTCTATGTGACTTGCTTCAATTCCTCTCTCCTCACATCTCACCCTTGCATCCTTCCCTCACATTCTAAGCGGGTGGAGCTAAGCTGCGAGGAAAGGAAAGGAGGATGCACAAATAAGAAATGAGAGGCACTCCAAGTGTGTGCAAACACAGGAAATGAGTAGGATAGTAGAAGAAGAAGTTAAAATACATGGGAAGGTGCCCTCTGGCAGCTTGGTAGTGCTGTGCTGTATAGCTGTAGTAGTTTGTGCTGGATGTGAGACATGTTTTACAATATTGTGCACCTTTTCTAGAATATAAAACAACTATTAGTTTGGACACACCCAGCCACACACCTACCCACACACACACACACTTCTGATAAAGAATTTGGTCACTTTGTCATAGCTATTAATTATAACTTTAGCACATGTCTCTCCTATTCCTGATCTATGATTATGTGATTCAATCTTTAATAAGGGTTTACTTGTTGCACTCCCCCCCACCTTCCTCTCTTTCTCTCTCTCTGCAGCAGTGTTATATTGCAGATTCATGCTATGCTGGTCATAGAGCCCCAACTTTGTTTCAAGCCATGTTGTGCAACTATTTGGTGCACACGCAACAGAGTTTAGTTGTGCACGAGATAATATCTGGTGTGCATGCAATAGTATCTGATAAACATCCAACAGTTACCTGACACAGTTACACTATGTTGTTTCTGGGGCTGCTTACTAGCTGATGGGTTTTTATCTGCAAAAGCAGAAGCAAGTGCAACAGTCAAAGTCTCCAGAATAACTAGCAGAGTCTCCTTCACATAAGTCCATTGGACTCATATAAACACTCTGGGTGTTAATACAACACTAGGGATTTTACTGTGCAGGATACTTAGAAAAACTAATTTTTCTTATATATTTTCTTTTTATAACTTATATATTGTGAGAAAATTGTACCTGATACTACTGATTACTGAATTTTGAAAGGCAAAGGATTTTCATGGCAAATATTGGTTTGGTGTTGTTTTATTGATGATGATGTACAGTTTGATGGTCTTTACAGAAAATTCTTTTTATGCAGAAAATCTTTCATTTCATTATTTTTAAGGCTTCTTTGCACATTAAATGAATACAAGTACAGATTATGAATAGTATGTGTGCTATTAATCTATTTATTTTTTCCCTTTTAAACTTATTTGAGACTAGATCCTGTGGAAAGGAACAAATCTTTTGTGTGTGTGCAACAGGATATTTTTACTTTCATGTAATGCGGTCTCAAACATGCTTGAGCATAAAGCTTGCAGCTTCATTAATGTGAATTTGCAGTGGTCCAAATTAAATGCCTGGTCAGGGTCATGGTCAGATTTAAATTAGGCATTGAATTTATAGTAATGTTTATGTCATATGTTTATGTGTCCTGTAATGGACTAGGGTCCCACCGGGTTGAATTCTCCTGTCATCCACCTAGTGGTTCTGGATAGGCTCAAGAACCACCAACACCGTGACCAGGATAAAGCGTTTACTGAAAAAGATTGTGATGATGACAATGATGATGATTACAGTTTTTCTCGATTGCTTAAACACATTTCTTGAAATTATGCCTCCTTTTCTCGAAACTCTAAACACAAATCCATAACTCACCGAATTCCCCAAACTTTTAAATGAAGCTCTCCACTCAAAACCATACAGTCTTGCTGAAAAACTAAACTTTGCCCTCAGACATGACACACAAAACCTCAAAAACCCACACTACAACATAGTCTTACACATTGGTGAGATAAATTCAAAACAGTACTATAAAAACTGGAAATAAGTTATGTTGCTTGTGGTTCTCCCCCGCAAAAAGCTTCACATGCTGCACACAACAAAATACACAACAATTGTTTACATTTGCACATTTCTTATTCCTTAGTACACCAAACAACAACAAAAAATTTCTGCCTCAGCATCCCCTCTTTGGTGTGGGACAGGCCAGAGAATCTCATCAACATGACAGGCTATATTGCCCCTAGCCAGGCAGCGAGGGTGAAATCCTCTTGCATGCCTGATCCACCTCTGGCATACATAAACTGAAACGTCTAGGTAGGCTTCATTCATGGCCTGGAGGAGGTGAACATGGATGTGAGTTTGTCGGTCATACACTTTCCACCGCCAAAAAAACTCCTCTATCGGGTTTAGAAAGGGAGAGTATGCAGGCAGAAATATGTTGGAATGGAGAGAAATAGTTTGTGTGGAGAGTCTTGCAGTGACAGTTGATCAATCACTGTCAATCATTTGGATAGGGCAGATAATGTGTTCTAAGCATAATATGTTCTACTTTTTTTTTTTCAAAAGTGGGCTGAAATTCACAAGAGAAAGATGCTTTTATTTATAGAGCCACTGCGCCATAAAGTCCACTCAGACCACACACTGTGCACAAAGAAGCATATTTCTGCTGTGGTCCCCAATAATAATCCATTCATCCATTTTCTGTACCATTTATCTTACACAGATTCGCAGGGGACCTGGAGCCTATCCCACGGAAATCGGGGCACAAGGCGGGGGACACCCTGGATGGGGGGCAAGCCCACTGCAGCGCACACACATTCACACACCCAATTGTTCCAAATGGACAATTTGGAAATGCCAGTCAGCCTACAGTGCATATCTTTGGACTGTGGGAGGAAACCAGAGTACCCAGAGGAAACCTCCGAAGTACAAGGAGAACATGCAAACTCCATGCCCACAGTGTGATGGGATTCAAATCACAACCCTGGAGGTGAAAGCCAAATGTGCTATCCACTAAGACACTGTGGCCCAAAAAATAGTCAAAAAATAAAATTAAGTTGTACATTCATCTTGCGTGTAAATGTACATTTTCCATCCTTATTTAATTAAAAATCTTCCTGAAATTTTAATGAAAATCAGCAGCGTTAATTGATTTTAATAGACTCTGATATTGAATACAGATATAGATACAGATGGCAGCATTGTATTACACCCCTAACATAATACCTATAATATAATAATATATAACCTAATATAATAACCATATATATAGCATGTATATAAAGCTGCGTAATAAACTCACGGATAGCGTCTGAGTAGAGCGCCATGATCAGGACAAAACCCAGGACCAAAAATACACGACTTATCTTCATGTTCTCAGCAGGTGTGTGAAGATCTGATCTCTTCTCTCTCTATCTTCAAATT
>NC_030423.2:22706402-22766402 GCF_001660625.3 Ictalurus punctatus
ATGGTGTTCAGTTGGCCTACCTGGTAGAGTGGCCAGTGAGATATGCTACACAGGAAATATTGTGTGGACATTCATTTTATTTTATGCTACAGTGACATATTAATGAATCAGGTGCTTCTGACTTTATTGCAGCTGTTTGAAACCAAGGTCCATTTGCAGAGTTTGATGTAGAAGAACTTGATTGGACAGAGATATTTTTGGCCAGAACTCTGCTGGTCAGGCCTTTTTACCCAATATCATTGGCTACATTTACATGCAGCTTAATATTCCATTAATAATCCTAGTCATATCTCAATCAGAACAGAAAACATCCATATCTACACCTTAGTAGGAATAAAGTGAACTATCTGATTGAATGTAGTGGGTTAGTGAACTTTTAGAAAAGCAGTTAAATTAAAAAAATAGCAGTCATATAAACGTTTATGTGAGATTAATTACACTATTAGAATCTGTGAGCATTCTGTGGATGTATGTTTGGGGTACGATGCATTTCACAAACCACAGTTAATCTTAGGCTAACTTGTTACTTCTGAGACACGTGAAACCAGCCAACCACATCTTTTTTTTAAACTGCTGCTTACGCTGAGTCACAGGGCAGCATAACACACTGATGAATCATACAATTCACACAGTGATCCACTATAACTTTATTTGAATCTGAATTACATTAAGCATCAGTAACATCTATAAGCATCAAAATTAAATGGTGTGTTGCATCTCAGTTGCAGCATTAAGCTGTAGCTTTTCCATTGGTTGCGACTTCATGAACACACAGGCTGGTGTGCTTAGGAGTAGTAACACTGAAACACACACATAAACACATACATGATGAATACAATCTCATCTACTCTCATCTCATTTAGAAATGAATTTAATTTCACTTTTTTATATAAAATCACATAACAAAACAGTAATTGTCAGATACTCACATGAAGCCTTGCTTTGGACAACGTGAGCCAGTCTTTTTAACATTCAGAATGTTTTGGGGAGGAATTTTGCCAGTGAAAAAGTTGAAACAGCAGCCCTCCGGCACAACATCAACACCATAAGCTGAATGAGAGACAGATGGGGTGTTTTCATCAAATAAAAACTAATGATAAAATAAATGTGCATAAAATATCATACAATAATTATTTATCCTTCAGATCTTCAGGTAATGAAAACTTTTTGATGTAATCTTAATACTAATACTTCTAATAATTATTATTATAAATATTGTTATTATTATTCAATTGTTATTATGATTGATCTTTTTTAAAAACTTTGTATTGCCCATATTTAACTATTAATTTATAGTAATATAATTTATAGTAATATAAACCTACAGAAAACATGAGTTAAACATGTGTGTGTGTGTGTGTGTGTGTGTGTGTGTGTGTGTGTGTGTGTGTGTGTGTGTGTGTACTGTGTACTATATACTGTATATTTATCTAAACTACATATACAACTAATGTTGTACAGCTACATAAAAAGTGTATAATAAACTCACGTTTAGCGTCTGAGTAGAGCGCCATAATCAGGACGAAGCCCAGAACCAAAAACACACAACTCATC
Source organism: Ictalurus punctatus (assembly GCF_001660625.3). Classification (NCBI taxonomy): domain Eukaryota; kingdom Metazoa; phylum Chordata; class Actinopteri; order Siluriformes; family Ictaluridae; genus Ictalurus; species Ictalurus punctatus. The sequence continues at coordinate 22,707,957 of NC_030423.2, forward strand.
TTCACGTTCTCAGCAGGTATGTGAAACTCTGCACTCTTCCATCTGTAAGATCAAATTTCTTGGGGTCTGGTTTAATCGCCTCATTTTATTTACCTAAAGTGAGATCCCCATCCCTGGACTCCTCCTCAACTCACCGCATCCTCCACCTAGATGGTACAAACATCTGCTGAAAAACTATAATCAAGATTTATCTAAGAGATAGTAACTGGTCCACTATACAGAGTACAATACAAAAGTTTGCATACTTGATGAAATGATGAAACAAACATTTAGCTTCAGGCAAATTTTGTTAGCTCATTTTGTACAAAAATTTGTTCAAAGTCAGATTTTCCCCACCCGCCTATCGCACTTCCTTCAAGCACAGTATATAAGCTGAAGCTCTATAATCAAGATCAATCTAAAAGATAATTAGAAGTAACTAATCCATCTCTCATCCTTTAAACTATAAATACTGCTATATGGCTTACAATTGAGTGCAAAAGTTGATGAAATAAACATTTAATACAAGTTAGCTTTTACTGAGGTTCCCTAAGTAAATATTCAAGGCAGGGGGGCTATCAACACTCTAAAAACTTAAACTATGATATTCTAAAAAAAAACATTTGCGAAACATTTTCACACTTAAAAATACTGAGTACATTTTAAAGCTGTGAAATCATTGAAATATACCTTATGAATTGAGTAAGTAAAAGTAAAAGTAGATCTGAATTTAAGTAGATCTGAATAATGATGTTTAGTACCATGACATATAAAATTGAGTAGATATAATTAAAATCCTAAAGCAATGCAATAGCAACCCTAAGTGAAAACTACTAATAAAAATGAGTAGATATATTTGAAAACCTGCATAGATATAACAGAAAATGAGACTATTATTTAACAAAACAAATATGCTACATTTACCAAATGTTTTAACTGAATTTAATTCATACAGGATGTTTAATTATCACAATTAATGTTACATTTACTTTGACCTTTTTTTTTAAAACTGTATTTATCTTTTATTCCAGTAGTACTTTTCTTGAGGTCAGTATATCTAATTAAACCAAATGATAAACATAAAGCGACTGTATACGCATTAACATTTTAGTGAAACATTTATATGTCAAATGTCACCAGAATAACATGAGATTAAGTTTAAATTCAAATTGGATTACTTTGCAAATTAAATTTGTAACAATGTCCGCACTACAAAAACAGTGAGCTGAATTGAACAAATTTGTATGACTTTTATCTTCAGTGGGAAACATGATGGGCTGAGACTGTTGTGTATGAAAAATCCAGGACATCAGCAGTTTCTAAAATACTCAAACCAGCCCATCAGGTATCAAGAAACATGCCACAGTTAAAGTCACACTTTTTCCCCATTCTGATGGTCGATGTGAATATTAACTGAAGCTCTTGACCTGTATCTGTATGATTTATTGCATTATGCTGCTGCCACGTGATTGACTGATTGGATATCTGCATGAATGTGCAGGTTTACAGGTGTTCCTAATAAAGTGGACAGTGAGTGTATTCATCAACATTAACTTACAATTATGAAAGTGGACTTCTCTTTTTGTTCACGTCTTCCCTCAGGTAGATTACATATTGTCAGCAGGCCAGTGTCTGTCATGCTAATATCTGGTAGGGCTCATAAATATTAATCACGTTGTATGAGTTTGCCAAACTGATTTGCTGAAATCAAAAGGCAGACAATGAGCGCTAACCAATGGGATTGCCGCTTGCGCATTAGTTCCGTTCACTGCTGAAGCACCCAGCTGGTAGAGGCTACTGCTTGGTCTTAAAGCCTTCATTTTACACGAACGGCTACATTGCGATTAATCAAAACAAACTTATTAAAATTGGATTACTATTTCCCTAAATGTGAGCGGGACATGCCTCCCCCAGTTATAAAGGTTGCTACACCCCTGGCCATACACCAGTGCAGCCTTGCGCAAGCGTCGTTGAACTTTTGAGAAAGGCATTAGCAGAGTTTTGTGGCTCATTTCCACTTGAAATGACCTTACTATCTTAAAGATTAAAAATAATTAAGTTATAAAGTCATAAATGTTAAGTCGGTGGTGTTGAAGTTGCCAATTTAAATCATTAAAACAGTGCTGAAATTTACCTCAGACCTACCTGCAGCTTTAGCTCACAGTGATAAATTACAAAATTATGAAGCAGGAACGTTATAAAAGTTTCAAAATATAAAACATTACAATCCTAAAATGATATTTAACATTAAACATGGGAACCACTATATTAAAGCGACGAACAACACATTCTTTTTTGTTTACCTTTACCTGTGAAGTGGCAGTTGGACGGACGTCTCTTTTCTATCTGGGATATGACAGCATGGCTGCGACAGTATTCAGAAAATTACACCCTATAGTTGTGTATGTACAAAGACACAGTCAATAGTTCATTAACTTTTGTTAGCTGGCTACTTACCAGGATTTGCATGGAGTCTTCCAGTTGGTTCTCGCCACATGTTTCCTTGCTTGTTGCCACATGTTGCAGAGAGAGAAAAGCAGATTTCCCTCTCTTTGTGCGTGATTGTTAATTGTGTCGACAAACGGGATCAGTATAATTACTCCATTCTCAAATATTTTGATTGAAAATTACCAAAAATATCTTAAAATATATAATTGGTTCAAGAAATAAACTTAGATAATAGATGTAAATTTTAGGCAAAATTAACTGCTGGATTTTTATGCATTTATTTTGGTATGTCCAACTCAAAGAATCACAGATTTTATTAAGGTAGTATAGCTTTTTATTATTGTGATATTTACCAAGCCACTGAATTATTTTTTTAGAGTGAACCAAGTTGCAGCACAGAGGATAATACCACTGCTATTCTGATGAGAGAAGTTATTCTTTCCTGTTCTCCCTTAGTTTCTGCTCAGATCTTGGCATAGCTGGTGGACATCTTACAAAGTATGGAAACTCATCACCTGAAACTAAATCCCAGCAAGATTGACCTGCTGTGTATTCTTGCAGTTGCATTTCCATTTTGAGATCTTGTCATTTTCCTGATGAACGATCAGGTCCCTTTATCAGACGATGAACACAACCTGCACAACTAACTATCCTTCTTGGTCCATACCAGGAGGATCTGGGCATTATCTAAATGCAGTTCAATCAGGTGCTTGTTCAGTCCCTTGTCATCTCAGGATTGGACTACTGTAATTTACTCCTGGCAGGTTGTCTTTCTCATCCCAGAAAACCCTGCAACTGATCCAGGAATGTTCCTCTGGACCATACCCCTCCCAGTTCACCAGCTGACATATGGTGTATACTGGTTCAAGAGTGAGACATGGAATGTGGGTGCAGTATGACAGGAGGCAGGTAATTGTGATCGATATGAAACCTCATTAATTTGTCTTGGAGTCTTTAAAGAACCAATGCATCATGAACTGTTTTGATGGTGTTCTCAGTTTGAGATTGAGGGTCGTGTGACAATCTGTCCAAGTTGAAATGAAATGGTGGGTGTGGGCAACATCTCTGATTGGTTTTGAACTTTTGTCTTCTTGTTGTTCTTTGTAGTCTAACATGAGAAATTTCTCAGGACTTAATAAGGGCAACAGGTTAATAATAATGCGCTCATTTTAACTTGTTATAATTTCTATATCGTAATTCATAGGGACTTGTATTGCAAATGCTCCACATAATCTAAGACAAATAATATACACAGCCAATCCATTTTACTTCAGCGAGAATGCTAAAAGGACCACAGACACAGATAAAAGCAGGGGCTGGTGGTTATGGAGCTTTTCATTTTCTTAGCTGAAAGGAGAAAGGCAGATGGGAGTCCATAGGGGGTATGGGACGCTGTCCTAAGGTGCAGAGGGCAGGGATGTGTCAACGTGGAATGTGGTGGCATGGGCCAGGAGTTGTGGCATGGGGCAGTAGCAAGGAGTGGCAGCAGGAGGACAAGGACTCTTCCGAGTGTAGGGAGGGTGAAGGGTCTCAGCTGTGGTGTACAGCTGAGAGAGAGTGTCGCCATCATTGCTATCTGCAAAGTAAAGAAGTATCAGGGTGTATCAGCACATTGACAGAGGCTGCTCACATTCCTGTGGACATGGCACCCCATGGCTTTTCGTTACACAGCGGCATATCACTGTCTGCAGTAGTCAGTTTTCTACTCATGTATCGGACCAGGTATTGTTCCCCATCAAAGTTCTGGGAGAGGCCCCAGGAGATGCGGTAGCCCAGGTACTGTGCCTTGGTCATCCCCAGATGACACTTTTGTTGCTGTTAGTCTGATCCTTCGGAGTTTGTTCAGGACCTCCCTCAGATGGTATAGGTGGTCCAACCATGTGCGTGAGTGGATAACATCATCTAGGTAAATTGGTGGTGTGGAGCTAGTAAGAAATTCGATAACTTCTCCCACTCTACGAAACAATGCTCACTGCAGAAATAAAAGTAACAATGACTCTGCATTTTTTGGCAACTGGAAAAATGTAGCAGTGCACCAGAGATGACTTACACCCATCACAGTCCACAGTAAGCAGGGTCTTAAATACCACTATTGTGGCACTAACCGCACCAAACATAATAAGGTGGTTCATTGACTTCCCAACTGACCTTCAAACCATACGGAAAAAGCAAGCTGTTTTTATGAGGAACTTTATGAGGACCCCAGTCTTTCCCAGGGTTGTTGGAGCCATTGATGGAACTCATATTCACATCATTGCTCCAACTGTAAATGAAGAGACATACATCAATAGAAAAGGATTCCACAGCATCACTGCTCAAGTTGTGTTTGATGCCAATTACAAGATTCTGGATCTTGTGGCAAAATGGCCATGGTCAGCACATGATGCTCGAGTTCTTTCCCAGAGTGACCTCACTGGGTTATTTGAACAAAATTATGTTCACCCATAATTGGGTGGCCATTGGATTATAGTGCAAAAACCTGGGTGTGTGTCTAAATGGGGAATCCAGTATGGCTTTGCATACCATATGCTAGATTATTCTAACTGCGTTGGGGATTTTCGTCACCTGGACTAGTGAGCAATACTTTCTCTATGTCTCCAGAAGTATTACCTTTACTTTTATACCCTCGGAGGCATCTGAACCATCGACTTGCTTGGCGTCGGACATTTAAATTACATCACATTAATGTTTCTGTTAATAAATCATGCAATTCACTCAGTCGTGCAATTATGACTTAATTTAAATCTGCACTGCATTAAGCAACAGTAACATCATTAAACATCATAGTAAATGGTTGATAAAAGTCAAACGCTGTGATCAAATGATTGAAGAGTGAAGTTTATTAGGCTTTGTGTGTGTGTGTGTGTGTGTGTGTGTGTGTGTGTGTGTGTGTGTGTGTGTGTGTGTGTGTGTGTGTGTGTGTGTGTGTGTGTGTGTGTGTGTGTGTTGCATTTCAGTTGCATGATTCACGGACACACAGGCTGGGGTGCTAGTAACACTGCAGCACACACATAAACACACATCAATACAACCTCCTCTAGTCTAATCTCATTTAGAAATGAATTTAATTTTTTTTTAAATCACATAATAAAACAGAAATTTTCAGTCTTTTTTAACCTCCAGGATGTTTTGGGGAGGAATGTTGTCAGTGAAAACATTAAAACAGCAGGGCTCATGATGTACAACAGCAAAAGCTGAGCGAGACACAGATGAGGTGTTTTCATCAAATAGAAGCTAATGAATTAGCACTTTTCATTTTAAAAAATTGTTTGTATGTTTTCTTATTATATTACCCCAACAGAGTTTTTAGACTGATGGTATTCTTAGTCTGTGACCTAGTGAATCAGTATTGGGATGTATTTATTGATAGAGACTTCAAAGCACTTCTGTAAATCGCTCTGGATAAGTGCATATGCCAAATGCCATAAATGAAAATGTAAATGTACTAAGAAATTATATTAATAACTATTATTTCTGTCATGTGTCCCGGAGAACTACTAAGAACCTATATACAGTTTCATAATTAATGCGAACCCACTACTGTTAAGGAATAGACAAGATTGTTTACATAAACAATAGGTAATAGCAGACTTATGATTTGGGTAAGCTGTTAATAATTGGTACTAAATCCCACATTAACTCCTGCTTGGTTGGAGTGAAAACCTGCACCCACACCGGCCATTTGCTGATAAGATTGGACACGCCTTTTTTAAAACATACCTGGATTACGCTATTACTCATAGCATGTTGTCTGGTCGTCATCTAGGAGTCATAAGAGGAGACGAGCCAATTCCAAATAAACTGATAACACACAAACACTTATACACTGTTTAAATATTCAAAATCTAGGTTTTATCCTGCGATGGATTGGCACCCTGTCCAGGGTGTACCCCGCCTTGTGCCCGATGCTCCCTGGGATAGGCTCCAGGTTTCCCCGTGACCCTGAAAAGGATAAAGCGGTATAGAAGATGGATGGATGGAAATCTAGATCTTAAAATGTATGTAAACCTCTGGGATAACAATTTGTCCAGATGCTAAAAAAAGTCAGGCACTGTCCTATAAAACACACAAAGTTTGAGAAGTTTTCTCTTCTTAATAAAGATCTGTTCATATGAACTTTGCCCTATGAACCATGCCCTGATCAAACAAACAAAGTAGTCAGTGCAGAAATCCAGGTGATTCTGAAGGTCAGAAAATTTGACAAATGTATGCTCCACTTGGTTATTAATGGTGTTCAGTTGGCCTACCTGGTAGAGTGGCCAGTGAGATATGCTACACAGGAAACATTGTGTGGACATTCATTTTATTTTATGCTACAGTGACATATTAATGAATCAGGTGCTTCTGACTTTATTGCAGCTGTTTGAAACCAAGGTCCATTTGTAGAGTTTGATGTAGACGAACTCAATTGGACAGAGATATTTTTGGCCAGAAGTCTGCTAGTCAGGCCTTTTTACCCAATATCATTGGCTACATTTACATGCAGCTTAATTTTCCATTAATAGTCCAATTGATATCTCAATCAGAACAGAAAACATCCATGTCTAAACCTTAATAGGAATAAAGTAAACTATCTGATTGAATGTAGTGGGTTAGTGTCCTTGTAGAAAAGCAGTTAAATTAAAAAATAGCAGCCATGTAAACGTTTACGTGAGATTAATTTCACTATTAGATTCTGTGTGCCTTCTGTGCATGTGTGTTTGGGGTACAATGCATTTCACAAACCACAGTTAACGGAAGGCTGACGTGTTACTTCTGAGACACGTGAAACCAGCCAACCACATCTTCTTTTTTTTTTTAACTGCTGCTTACGCTGAGTCACAGGGCAGCAGAACACATTGATAAAATAAATATTTTTCCTTCATTTCTAGTTTTATTTTCAGAGATTTTCTCACAGTAATGTTTCTGTTTAAAAAAAAATCATACAATTCACACAGTGATCCACTATAACTTTATTTGAATCTGAATTACATTAAGCATCAGTAACATCTATAAGCATCAAAATTAAATGGTGTGTTGCATCTCAGTTGCAGCATTAAGCTGTAGCTTTTCCATTGGTTGCGACTTCATGAACACACAGGCTGGTGTGCTTAGGAGTAGTAACACTGAAACACACACATAAACACATACATGATGAATACAATCTCATCTACTCTCATCTCATTTAGAAATGAATTTAATTTCACTTTTTTATATTAAATCACATAACAAAACAGTAATTGTCAGATACTCACATGAAGCCTTGCTTTGGACAACGTGAGCCAGTCTTTTTAACATTCAGAATGTTTTGGGGAGGAATTTTGCCAGTGAAAAAGTTGAAACAGCAGCCCTCCGGCACAACATCAACACCATAAGCTGAATGAGAGACAGATGGGGTGTTTTCATCAAATAAAAACTAATGATAAAATAAATGTGCATAAAATATCATACAATAATTATTTATCCTTCAGATCTTCAGGTAATGAAAACTTTTTGATGTAATCTTAATACTACTACTTCTAATAATTATTATTATAATTATTGTTATTATTATTCAATTGTTATTATTAATACAAAACTTTGTATTGCCCATATTTAACTATTAATTTATAGTAATATAATTCCAATTCTTACAGAAAACCTACAGAAAACATGAGTTAAACATGTGTGTGTGTGTGTGTGTGTGTGTGTGTACTGTGTACTATATACTGTATATTTATCTAAACTACATATACAACTAATGTTGTACAGCTACATAAAAAGTATATAATAAACTCACGAATAGCGTCTGAGTAGAGCGCCATGATCAGGACGAAGCCCAGGACCAAAAACACACGACTCATCTTCATGTTCTCAGCAGGTGTGTGTGTGTTTGTGTGTGTGTGCGTGTGTGTGTGTGTGTGTGTGTGTGTGCGTGTGTGTGTGTGTGCTCGTCTATCTCTAACATCAAATTTGCTTTGAGTTGGGAAATATTGGTTCATTTTAAACCAATCAAGTCCAAGTTCCTCCACCCCCTAAACATCTACGCACATCTACTCAACTCATCACTTCCTCTAGTGGGGCTCAACAATTTATCTTATCTGATCCATGTCTTATCCTTTAAATATTAAACACTTTAACACATTAATAGAGCCTACATTTGACTGCAACGGTTTATATTTTCTGATGCCACTGCATATAAATGAATACTTTTTTAAGATTATGACTAATGTGGAGTCTGTCTTGGCCATGGAACAATGGACCAGCTCTTTACCTTGAAAAGGATCATGGTGGGTTCATTGGAGTTTGCCCAACCAGTCTACATTGTGCACTTGGCAAAGGCATGTGACCGTGTCCCTGACAGGATGCTGTGGAGGGTGCTTAGGGAGTATGGGGTACTGGACCTGTTATTACAGGCCATTAGGTTCCTGTACAACCGGAGCAAGAGTCTGGTCCATATTAACAACATTAGGTCAGACTTGTTCCCAATGAGCAATGGGCTCCACCAGAGCTACCTTTTGTCACCAGTTCTGTTCATGACTTTCATGGACAGAATATCTAGGCACAGCCGGGGCAGAGTGGTTCTGGTTTGGTGACCTCAGGACCACATCTTTGTTATTTTCAGATGAGGTGGTCCTGTTGGTTTCACTGAGCAGTGACCTCCAGTGTGCTCTGGGGCAGCTGAAGCAGCCGGGATGAGGGTCAGCACCTCCAAATCTGAGACCATGGGTCTCAGTCGGATAAGGGTGGGTTGTTCCCTTCAGGTTGGAAATGAGATACTGCCTCAAACAGAGGAGTTTAAGCATCTCAGGGTCTTGTTTCTCGAGTGAGGGGAGAGCGGAGTGTGAGATTGATAAGAGATTACTGGTCCGTATTACCATTACTTTCAGAATCTGTGTGTGAATTCTGTGCATGTGTGTTCGGGTTACAATGCATTTCACAAACCTCAGTTCATGTTAGGCTAATGGGCTACTTCTCAGACACGAGAAACCATTGAACCACATCTTTTTGTTTAAACTGTTGCTTACTCTGAATCACAGGGCAGTGTAACACACTGATGAAAGAAATATTTTCTCCTTCATTTACTACTTTTATTTTAAGAGATTTTTTCATAATACAGTAATGTTTTCTGTTAATAAATCATACAATTAACTCAGTGATGTGTTATAAATTTCTTTCACTCTGCATCACATTAAGCATCAATAACATCCACAGCCATCAATATAAATGGTGTGTGTTGCATCTCAGCTGCAGTATTCACGTGTAGCTTATCCAGTGACTTCGACCTCACGAACACACAGGCTGGGGAACTTATGCGAAGTAACACTGAAACACACACATAAACACACACATTAATACTCTCTCATGTCATTTAGAAATACAATAAATTTCACTTTTATTAATATTTAATCATGTAATAAAACAGTAATGTATGTTTAATTGTCAGATATGCACACGAAGCCTTGCTGTGGACAGAATGAGTGTCTTTTTAACCTCCAGGATGATTTGGGGAGGAATTTTGCCAGTGATAAAGTTAAAACAGCAGTCCTTAGCCTGTGCAACAGCATCAGCTGAGCAAGAGTGAGACAAACTCTTTTAGTCAAACAGCGAGTCAATCATTCACAGTAAAATGATTCTGCTTAAAAGTCATTCAAATATTATTCCTTCAGTTTTTTGTTACAGTAATGAAACGATTACTATTACTATTAATATTTCAACTATTGGTACAGAACATACAATTACTCATTTTAAACCTACAAAATGACCTAAATGGGTGATAAAACACCCATTGAATGTAGATATGTATATACCTGAAATGTGTATTATATATAATGCATACATTCATATATATATATATATATATATATATATATATATATATATATATATATATATATATATATATATATATATATGTGTGTGTGTGTGTGTGTGTGTGTACATTCTACTGTATATATTTAGTTATACTTTATATACTCTTAATGTTGTACAACTACACAAAGAAAGTGTGTTATAAGCTCACACTGAGTGTCTGAGCAGAGCACCATGATCAGGACGACACCCAGGACCAAAAACACACAATTCAGCTTCATGTTTAAAACAGATGTGTGGAGGTCTGATCTCTTCTCTCTCTAAGATCTAAATTTGATTATATCATGGTTTTACTGGCTCATTTCATACAAATGTTTAGCTAAAGGAAAATAATTCCCCACCCCTTGTACATCTACGTGCAGTCCCCTCATCTCACCACATTCTCCACTCCAGGCATCTACTGAAGATCTATCATCAAGATTATCTAGAAGATAATAACTGCTCTATCTATCATCATTTAAATGCTGTAATACAACCTATAGTTGAGTGCAAAAGTTGATGAAACCAACATATAAAGCAAGTTATCTTTTTACAGGCGTTCCCTCATTATCACCAGCAACAAAAATGGGAAATGTGTGTTAAGATAGCAATTGATATTTATGAATGTGATATAAATCTGTGCTGTTGTTATACTTACCTATAATGAAATTTTCAACTTTGCTGATTTTTTTTTTTAGGTCTGTTTGATTGCTGATTGCTTCCAACTCTTTGAAAATACTGGTTTTAAAAAATGCTGTTTTTAGGTTTCATTAGAGTTTTTTCTGCACTCTTTGAAAACTGCTTAAAACCATTAGATTGCCAATGACCCGTAATATAATATGACATATGTATGTCAATACATGTCAGAATCTACAAAGAAATCATTTCTGGAAACATCTACAAATTACCACCCACCAGTCAACTCTCCCCATCATGCAACATTACCACACATAAAGGGTGAAGGCTAAAACGTGTTTCTCTGTGACATGTGAAACCAGCGAACCACATCTTTTCGATCTGCTGCTAATGGTACATCACAATGCACAATAACACACTCATATGGAAAGTGCTCTCTATTTTACTCGGCACGCATGAGCTCACAGATGCTGGCGATTGTCTATTTTCACTGAGATAATAGACAGGGGAGAGAGAGTATTCCACACTGTGAGCATGTACAATTTTGTTCCCTTGGCTCCTGACCATTGGTGGCTATAGTATCATTGGGATTTGAGCTCACAATCTCCCATAAAATATTTTCAGTGAGAGAATAATTTCTCCTACATTCACTAGATTTTCTCACATCCCACTAATGTTTCTGTTAATAAATCATGCAGTTCACTCGTGCACTGATGCGATTGTAATCGCAGTATAGTAGTATAATATAGTTTAGTTTAGTTTAGTTTATTGATTTATAAAGCACATTTAAAACAACAGTTGTTGAAACCAAAGTGCTGTACAAGAAATATAAAACAGATTTAAAACAAATTAAAAGAGTAAACAAAAGCCAAAAAAGGACCAATGAAAAGTTTACACACTCAATTAAAACATAAAGAACACAAACAGGTCTTCAAAGTGGATTTAAACATAGAAACGGAAGGGGAAGGTCTAATGTGCATAGAAAAACTATTCCAAAGCCAAGGAGTGGCCACCGAGAAAGCCTGGTCACCTTTAGCCTTAAAATGTGAGTGAGGGACTGAGCGTAGTAATTGACTGGATGATCGAAGGGGTCTTGAAGCAGTGTACAGGGTGAGAAGATCACAAATATACTGCAGGGCAAGCCCATGCAAAGCTTTAAAAACAAAACACTAAATTTTAAAATCAACACGGAAGTTGACTGGTAACCAGTGAAGAGAAGCGAGCAAAGGTGTAATGTGCTCAGGTTTTTAATGCCAGTCAGTAAATATTGCCACATTTTGTACCAACTTCAAACGATCAACAGTTGTACTAGCCAAACCAAGATAGAGCAAATTACAATAGTCCAACCTAGATGTTAAAAATGCATGAATAACAGTTTCAAGGTCCATCTTGGAGAGCATCATCTTGATTTTAGCAATAGATCTTAACCGAAAGAAACTGCTTTTTACAACAGCACTAATCTGCTTATCAAAGCACAGTGTGGAGTCAAAATTGACACCTAGGTTTTTGACACAGTCGCTCACATTAGAAGAGAGGGGAGCAAGCTGACAATGTCAGAGGACAGAGATGATGGACCAAATATGATTTTATTTATTTTTATTGTTGTTTAGCTGTAAAAGGTTCATGTCCATCCAGCATTTTATGTCATGCAGATAGTCAAACAAACTAGACCAGAGCAGGTCTTATTTTTTACAGGAAGATAAAGCTGAGTGTCATCGGCATAGACATGTATTCATAAGTGGTGTCTCTCAATAATATGACCTAGAGGAATCACATATAAAGAGAAGAGAAGAGGACCCAAAATGGAACCCTGACTAGGTACCCTACTCAAGTCTATCCTGACTAGACTTTCTATTATGCTAAGCACAGTCCTAACAGTCTTTTCTCTCCTTCTCTCGTTCTGCCAAGCCACACACAATTTTATGGAGATACTAGAGATCCTGATCCTTTCTGCTCTCCGGACCTGCCTCATCCGTTTCGGATGTCCTGCCTCTGCATGGAGCTCTCATCTACTCCAATTCCAGATTGCTGGGACTACGGCTGCTTTTAAGGCCATACAGACTTCATATAAATCCATAATGAACATTTTTCATGAGAATGGGTTCCCTTCTGAGTCTGGTTCCTCTCAAGGTTTCTTCCTCTTAAAACATCTTAGGGAGTTTTTCCTTGCCACCGTTGCCACTCAGTGGCTTGCTCACTTGGGGTAAATTCTCACCTTTAATATCTGTATACAGTGTTGATATTTCTGTAAAGCTACTTTGACACAATGTCTATTGTAAAAAGTGCTATACAAATAAAATTTAATTGAATTGAACCCTGGGGAACACCATAGGACATTCGAGCACAGGATGAGAAACACTTCCCTACATTAACAGAAAAAGTTCTCTCCTTGAGATAAGAGGCATACCACTCCGGCACAGACCCCTGACACCCAGCTACATGGTCAAGTCTTTGCAAAAAGGAAATCATGATCTACTGCACTGCATTACTTTGAGTGCACTGTCAAATAGTGCACTCAAATCAAGCAAGATTAAAATACAACAAGAGCCTGAGTCAAGAGTGAGTAAGATATCAATTGGTAACCTTCAACAAAGCAGATTCAGTTCTGTAATTTCCCTGAAGTCAGACTGAAATTAATCAAATATACTAAAAGCACTAAGGTACAAAGAAATCTGAGAGTAGACAAACTTTTTCCAAGACTTTTGAAATGAAAGATGGGTCTGTAATTATTCATGAAATGCTGATCAAGATGTTATTTTTTTAACAGCAAGGATATAGCCTCAGTGGTGACCCTTTCCATTGCTGAACAGGGTACAGGGTGTCAATACTTGAAAAAGCACAACAAATGAGATATAGATAGAGATATATTTTAAACCTATAAGGTGCTTGATTAACGAGCACAAAGTGGTGAGGAAACATCCCTGAGTAAGCAAGTGCCACGCTTTACCAATCACCCATGCCCTATAAATTGTCTCAGCTTAGCATGTCGTAAAAAAAAACAACCTACAAAATTACCTAAATGGGTGATAAATTACCCAGTGAATGTAAATATGTATACACAGTTCTGGAATAAAAAATTAACTCCACTCCAAATTGTTCTTGAATCAGCATCTCTAAATTTATGGCAGCCATTCCAATCCAGTGTCTGTTGAATTCCAACACAAGCACACCTAATTCTACTTAATGCAGTACCCTATCACATGAACCAAATCTTGTTTAATGAGGAGATTTATTTTTAAAAAATCACTGATGCGGTCATCAATCCTCCTGCAATAGGACCAGACTCATGGCAAAAACAGTGCTAGTCATACCACAAAAGTAACTGGAACAAGTAACTGGAATTTTGCTTGAATTTCCTCATTTGTTAGTCTATTTGGATAAACGTGTCTGCTAAATGGATAAATGTAAATGTAAATGTGGAATAAAAAAACACGATTTACCATGTCAAAAGAGATGAAAATAAAAGTTTTGAGTGAGGAAAAGAAGGGTTCGGTCCTGACTTTTCTGCCAGAGAGCTATAGTGAGTGTCAGGTTGCTAACAACCTTAAAATTTGAAAGACAGAGGTTCATAGACACATATAAATAACTATAAGAACCTGATGATAAAAAATACTTAATAATATGGTGGGTTTGTGATTTCTTTAACTAAAAACAAAAATCATGGACCCCCTGGTTATGCTTCACAGACACCATTTTGAGAAATACTGCTTTAGAGGATTCTTTGTAGAGTTAAGTGTTCTTAAAATTGCCCTCTCCTAAAAGCATTCATTTTTGGGATTCATTTTAACGGTGAAGCACTCTGGGTTCTATACAGAACCTTTATGATTCATACAAAGAACCCTCTGAAGTTCTAGATTTCCCCCTTTTTTTGTCAGAGTGTATAGTGGGTTTTCTGTAGGTCCTTAAAATGTCAATTTGTCTAAAATCACAGTGACTAAAGTAAAGACCTTAATAAATATTCAATTGTCTTTCATTTGAATGTGTGTTCTTAAATTTTAGGATGTCTGTTCCCGCTGATGTTGTGCTAGTAAGTTTGACATATATGTCAAACATATGTCAGTATGGTGAAATCCTACCAAAAGTCTACTAAAAATGGTTGAATGATAGCAAATGATCTGATTTCAAACCTGTGCTTGTCAATAAATCACTGCTCACTGTCATGATTAGCTACTGACACTGTGATTGACAGGGTGGAGAGAGTATGCCCTTCCCACTCAGACAGCATAGCCAGTTTTACTCCCTTTTCTCCTGATAATAGATGCACGTGGCATTGTCTGGATTCAAACTCATGATTTCCCCTTAAAAGTATTTTTCATGACAGAAAGATTTACTCCTATATTCTCTAGTTTTTTTTGTTGCTTTTTTTAAAATCAGAGATTATGTTTCTTCAGGGAGTTCACTCAGTGGTGCAGTTATAACTTTATTTGAATCTGCATTATGTTAAGCATCAGTAATAGCAATAAGCATCATCATATGGTTGATCAAAGTTATGCAGTGAATAAGTGGTTAAAGCTTGATGTTTATTGTGTGTGTGTGTGTGTGTGTGTGTGTGTGTGTGTGTGTGTGTGTGTGTGTGCGCGCGCGTGCGTGTGTGTGTCTGTGAGTGTATGTTGCATCTCAGGTGCAGTAGTCTATTTATTGCCGTTGACTTCAAGAACACACAGACTGGTGTGCTTAGGAGTAGTAACACTGAAACACACACATAAACACACACATCAATACAATCTCATCTACTCTCATCTCATTTATATATAGATTTAATTTCCCTTCTTAATTATTAAATCACATAATAAAATAGTCAAAAACTCACATGAAGCCTTGCAGTGAACAGTGTGAGCCTGTCCTTTTAACCTCCAGAATGTTCTTGGGAGGAATTTTGCCAGTGAAAAAGTTGAAACAGCAGTCCTCAGGGTTTGGGGCAAGAGCTAAAGATGAGCAAGAGAGAGAAGAGGTGTTTTGGTAAAATAGAAATGTGGATAAATTAAACATTTTTCCATCAGTTCTTCAATTTATGGATAATTTCATGATATTAATGTACAATAATAATGATTTTACATAATAATAATAATAATAATAATAATAATAATAATAATAATAATAATAATAAAAAAAATTGTTATTATTATTATTATTATTATTATTATTATTATTATTATTATTATTATTAAAGTTCTTAATGCTTTTTATTATTCATTTATAATAATATCATTCTAATTCTAACTCTAATTATAATTTTAATTCTATCATTAAAAAACTCAGATGAACATGGCACTTCACCTGTCATGTTTGACACATTTAAAGCACATGATGGACACATTTTTATTTTCACATGTGATTCTTACACTAAATGTGTTAATACTTCAAATGTACAGTATATAGTTTTATTTTTCACATGTAGGACATTTGTACTCATCGTTGCTTTACAATATATACACCTAGTAGCCATTTTTCAAATCCAACTTTTACATGTCACTTACTGGTGTAAAATTACTGAGTATTGTACATAAACTGTTCCTCTGCACCCCTCTACCTTCTCTAACAATGGACAGTAAACCAAGTTATATTTAATTATACTACATATACAACTAATTCTGTACAGATAATAAACTCACGTGTAGCGTCTGAGTAGAGCGCCATAATCAGGACGAAGCCCAGAACCAAAAACAAACGACTCATCTTCACGTTCTCAGCAGGTGTGTGAGTGCACTCTTCTCTCTGTAAGATCAAATTTCTTGGGGTCTGGTTTTATAGCCTCATTTTATTTACCTAAAGTGAGATCCCCCACCGCTGGACTCCTCCTCAACTCACCACATCCTCCACCTAGAAGGTACAAACATCTGCTGAAGTTGTATAATCAAGAGTTATTTAAGAGATACGAGCTGGTCCATCTATCATAATTTAAACATCAAACACTGCTATACAGAGTACAGTACAAAATTATTTGTATATTTGGTGAAATGATGAAACCAACATTTAACATTAAATTAGCTTCAGCCAGGTTTTACTAGCCCATTTTACACAAACATTTCTTCAAAGTCAGATTTTCCCCACCCACTTAGCTCACTTCCTTCAAGCATGGTATACAAGGTGAAGATCCATAATCAAGATCAATCTAAAAGATAAGTAGAAGCAACTGATCCATCTCTCATCCTTTAAACTTTAAATACTGATATACAGCTTACAGTTGAGTGCAAAAGTTAAGAAAAAAACAATTAACACAAGTTAACTTTTACAGAGGTTCCCTAAGTACATATTCAAGGCAAGGGAGCTAATAACACTCTAAAAACTTAAACTCCGAAACATTTTTACACTTATACTTGTACTCAAATATTGAGTACATTTTAAAGCTGTGAAATCATTGAAATATACCTTATGAATTGAGTAAATGTAAGTAAAAAATGTAATTATATCTGAATAACTACATTTAGTACCATGACATATAAAATTGAGCAGATGCACTGGTAGTCAAGTGCACTGGTAACCCTAAGTGTCACGGTTTCCCCTTTAAGCAGCGCGAAGGAGCGCATGTGGGCGCGCGTGCACGAGCAACGTGTGCGACCACCTGCTTTTCGTATTTTGACGATCGTGACATTGTGTACATTGGACACGTGCATTTATTATGTTTTTGTTATGTGTCCTCCCTGTTCTGTCATTGGCTGTTATTTCACGTGTGTCTAGATTGGTGTCAGCTGTCAGCAATTGACGCTGATTATGTTTGTATATATACCGCACGCCTCCCAGCACACGGTGCGGAATATTATATATAGTAGATAAGAATAGATACTTACATTAGAGTAAATTAGATTAGATATCGTTCGTTAGAGAAAGTCTTTGTCCATGTTATGTGCCTTGGCTTAGATTAGTCTGTTTAGTTCACGCTGGTTTTCCGCTCCCAGATAGTAGTCATAGTTTATGTTTCTTGTTTTGTTTCTCGACCATGTTTGCCGTGACCACGACATTGATTCCTGCCTTGACCAGTTTATGTCTGTTTGTCGATCGCCTGACCTTTGCATGTTTCTGGATTACGTTTGGATTTACCTGCTTCTGTCTCTCTTCAATAAAACCGTAAAACTACAATTGCATCTGTCCCTATCTGCGTTACGTCTCGAGACGTGACAGAATATTCCGCCTACATGGATGCAGCAGGAGGATGAGGAGAGCATTTCAGCTTTAAATATACGGATTACTGGCCACGATACAAATCAGTCCAGTTTCCCCAGAGGACTACCACCGAACTCCAGATAGAGACTTATGGGTTGGAGAGCTACCCGTTGTTGTTCCTGGTTCACAGCTAGGTGTACTTCACTAGCCTGGCACATCCCAAGCCTGTCAAGAAACGGTGGCTTGGATTCTTAGTGTCCCGGTTTTATGGCCCGGCACATGACTGGGCGGAGCAGCTGGTCCATACAAGAGTTTGCGCAGCTAGGGCAACTAAAAAGCCTGGATTTCCTGGAGAAGGGATTCCATGGTATGAACATGGCTGATGCTGGCTAAAATTTAGCCTATTACCTGAAGACACTTAAAAATTCAACATAGAAGCAAATACTCACATTTGCAAACCCAGTTGGAGATAGAAAAATAAGACCCCAGCCGTGAGTGAGAAGAAGCAAGGTTCCAGATTTATTGGTTCCGTTCCACCACACGAGATCCACACCAATGAGAATTCTCAGAAGTGATCTCACACCTGAAGCTCAAGCTCCAGTATTTATACTGTATTTACACAGCAAATAACCAATATATCTTAGAAAGACTATGATATCAATACCAATAGGGTTAAAAAAAAAGAGCTCATCTACATTACCATGATGTTTAAAAAGAGGCTTATCAAATTTACCATTATGTTTTAAACGAGGATTTTCTGATTACCATTATGTTTTGAAAGAGGACTTTCTGACTACCATTAGGATTGAAAGTGGGAGAGAGACAAAACAATTTAGAGAGACCTTGGTCTCACTATTATCTTGCGGGGGACAGCTTGACTCAGCTACCCTTATAAATGGCTCCTCATGGTTTCTCTTAAAATTAAGGCCCCCGTCTACACCACGCCTGACCCTTCCTCGCGAGACAAGAATCTTCACCATCTGAATTATGAGTAAGTTTCTTTTACATTTTTCTGTATTTCTGGTTTATAATTTACTTTCATCTTTGCTCTATATCTCTATTTTATATATGGTTATACTGCTTGCAAATGGTTTACTGTACTCCCTACTTCATAATATCATTAATTTATCCTTCTAATATCCTACATATCCTACTACTCTTTATATTGCCCTTATAATATCTTAATGCTCATTTTTATTATTCTTATAAAGTTATAATGTTATGTGTGTGTGTGAGAGAGAGAGAGAGAGAGAGTGTGTGTGTGTGTGTGTGGGGGGGGGGGGGTTATGTCTGCACGCCTGCCCTTGACTGTACATGAGTGTGTGTGTTTCTCAGCCTGCACTCTTCAGCTCTTATATTTCTCTGTGACTAATAAACCATAGTGTGTTACTCTTAAAAGATCTTAAAGTGTGAATCCAATTCATCAATATCCGCCTAATACCGCTTCTGTGTGTCTAGGTGCCCATCGTCATTTTTCCTTCTTTCCTTTACTGGAGGGGCTGGATTTGGATCTGAACACTCACTATCAGCTCGCGCATCTCACTGCTGACATCATGGTGCTACTTAACGTTCTTCGCAGCACCTCCTCTGGAAATGGAAATGCGCCCCCCCCCCGATACAGAATCCACCCCGTGAATGTGTGTATTGACACCTCTACACAGACAGACCCTCCGCCTGACCCTCCCTCCAGATTTCAGTCTGAGGATGATGTCACCTTCACTGATCTGGGCTCTGACCATTCTTCCCTCTTCTCACCTGTCAGTCCGCCATACTCTCAGTGTTCTCCTTATTTCACCCTTGCTGACTATCCCATGTCCCCAGGACGCACCCCATTTTCTTCCCCCTACCGGTCTCCTCAATATTACGTACCCACCAGTCCTGTGAATTTCAATAAAATTACATATTACTCATACTAGTTCTCCCTCATGTTTATTTCATGTCATTTTTATCCACAACACTGACATACCGTTCCACCTCTATTACGAGTGGGTGGACCGGATAGCATCTGCAGCTCTGCTTCAGGTTCCGGCCAGCGTGGTGGAGGTGGCACTGACATGCATGTCTGAGGGCTGCAGGAGGCAGACCAAGCTACAATGCCCTACCTGCAAAAAACTGGGTCTCCAGGAAGCATTCTACTGCTCTCATGAATGCTTCAAGAGCAGCTGGCGGTAGCACAAAGAACTACACCGGAGAGCCCGTGCAGAGACCCAGCCCGAGGTCAACAAAGCAACCTCTGTACCTAAGCTCGAACCTGAGACCCATGAGGTGGTCTCACCCACCAAGCTTCAGCCGGAGGACAACATGGTGACCTCAGAGCTTGAACCTGAGACCCATGAGGTGGTCTCACCCACTGAGCTCCAGCCAGAGGCCCACGTTGTGATCTCAGAGCTCCAGATTGAGAGCCACGAGGAGGGCTCAGCACCTGAGCTCCAGCCAGAGGTCAACATGTCAATCTCAGAACCCAAGCTCGAACCTGAGACCCATGTGGTGGTCTCACCCGCCAAGCTTCAGCCAGAGGACAACGTAGCTACCGCTGGGCCCCCATCTGAGGCCATCTCCCACCCTCCCTCCCGTACGGTGGATCTAGTTCGGCAAACAGAATTAGCGGAGAATGAAGGTCAGCCTCCCTGCTCATCCGAGGACGTCGTTCCACTTTCCTGTTCAGCCAAGGACGTCGCTCCTCTTTCCTGTTCAGCCGAGGACGTCTCTCCGCTTTCCTGCACCGCTGAGTACAGCGCTCTGTTTGCCTGCTCCGCTGAGGACCTTGCTCTGCTTCCCTGCTCAGATGAGGACGTTGCTCTGCCGTCCTGCTCAGGTGAGGTCGTCGGTCTGCCATCGATGCTCGGCTGAGGTCGTCTCTCTGCCATCCTGCTTCACTGAGGACATCACTCTGCCTCCATGTTCCGCTGAAGATGTCGTTCCTCTTCTTTGCTGCGCGTCGTATGTCACTCCCCCTTCCTGCTCCACGGAGGACATCGTTCCCCCCTCATGCTCCGCGGAGAGCATTGTTCCTCCCTTTGGCCTCGCAGAGAATCTTGCTACTCTCCCTGGCCTTGCGGAGAACCTTGCTCCCCTCTATGGCCTCGCTGAAATCTTTAAGCTTCCCACCGAGGACGTCCCTCTACTGTCCTGCACTGCTGAGTACGTCCCTCTGCTTTCTTGCACTGCTGAGTATGTCGCTCTATTTCTCTGCTCCGCCGAGGATGTCGCTTCGCTCTCCTGTTCAGCCGAGGACGTTGCCCCGCTTTTTCTGTTCTGCCGAGGACGTTGATCTGCTTTTTTGTTGCGCTAAGAATGCCGCACATTCTCTTGGTTCAGCTGGGGACATTTTGCCCAGGGGGCCAATAGAGAGGGATGTTTCATGTCGCTCCGGGAGGAGCGCCCTTGGGGGGGGTTGTGTCATGGTTTCCCCTTTAAGCAGCGTGAAGGAGAGCATGTGGGCGCGCGTGCACGAGCAAGGAGCGTGAGCACCTGCTTTTCGTATGTTGACGATCATGACATTGTGTACATTGGGCACGTGCTTTTATTATGTTTCTGTTATGTGTCCTCCCTGTTCTGTCATTGGCTGTTATTTCATGTGCGTCTAGATTGGTGTCAGCCATCAGTAATCGACGCTGATTATGTTTGTATATATACCGCGCGCCTCCCAGCACACAGTGCGGAATATTAGATATAGTAGATAAGAATAGATACTTACGTTAGAGTAAATTAGATTAGATATCATTCATTAGAGAAAGTCTTTGTCCATGTTATGTGCCTTGGTAGATTTAGCTAAATTAAACCTTAGATTAGTCTGTTTAGTTCACGCTGGTTTTCCACTCCCAGTTAGTAGTCATAGTTTATGTTACTTGTTTTGTTTCTCGACCATGTTTGCCGTGACCACGACATTGATTCCTGCTTTGCCCAGTTTATGTCTGTTTGTCAATCGCCTGACCTTTGCATGTTTCTGGATTACGTTTGGATTTACCTGCCTGTGTCTCTCTTCAATAAAACTGTAAAACTGTAATTGCATCCGTCCCTATCTGCGTTACGTCTCGAGACGTGACACTAAGTGAACAGAACTAATAAAAATGAGTAGATATATTTGAAAAAATATGTAGATATAACAGAAAAAGAGACTATTATTTAACAAAACAAATGTGCCACATTTACTAAATGCTTTTAACTGAATTTAATTCATACAGGTCATTTAATTATCAAAATTAATGTTACATTTACTTCTTTTTTTTTAAACTGTATTCATCTTTTATTCCAGGAGTCAGTATATCTAATGAAACCAAATGATAAACATAAAGCAAGTGTATACACATTAACATTTTATTGAAACATTTAAATTCCAAATGTCACCAGAATAACATGAGATTAAGTTTAAATTCAAACTGGATTACTTTGCAAATGAAACTTGTAACAATGTCCACACTACAAAAACAGTGAGCTGAATTGAACAAACCTGTATGACTTTTATCTTCAGTGGGACACTTGATGGGCTGAGACTGTTGTGTATGAAAAATCCAGGACATCAGCAGTTTCTGAAATATTGCATTTATTGCATGATGCTGCTGCCATGTGATTTACTGATTGGATAACTGCATGAATGTGCAGGTTTACAGGTATTCCAAATAAAGTGGACAGTGAGTGTATTCATCAACATTAACTTACAATTATGAAAGGAGACTTCTCTTTTTGTTCATGTCTTCCCTCAGGTAGATTATATATTGTCAGCAGGCCAGTGTCTGTCATGCAAATACCTGGTAGGGCTCATAAATATTAATGATGTTGAGTTCGCCCAAACTGATTTGCTGAAATCAAAACGCAGACGATGAGTGCTACCCAATGGGATTGCTGCTTGTTCTGTCACATTTGTTCTGTTCACTGCTGAAGCAACCAGCTTGCAGAGGCTTCTGCTTGATCTTAAAGCCTTTGTTTTACATGAACGGCTACATTGTGATTAATCAAAACAAACTTATTAAAATCAAATGATTATTTCCCTAAATGTGAGCGGGACATGCCTCCCCCCAGTTATAAAGGTCGCTACACCCCTGGCCATACACCGTTGCAGCCTTGCGCAAGCATCATTGAACTTTTGAGAAAGGCGATAACAGAGTTTTGTGGCTCATTTCCACTTGAAATGACCTTACTATCTTAAGGATTAGAAAATAATTACATTATAAAGTTATAAATGTTAAGTCTGTTTGGTTGAAGGTGCCAATTTAAATCATTAAAACAGTTTCAAAATTTACCTTAGACTTACCTGCTGCTTTAGCTCACAGCACTAAAATACAAAATTTAGGTATATTGGCTATGGTAAATTGCCCAGAGTTGGCAATGTATCAGTGTGTGTGTATGCATGGTGCCCTGTGATGTCCTCGTACCCAGTGTTCCTGGGATAGGCTCCAGTAAATTCCACCACTAAATGCATAGGATACAGGTAATCTCTCACAGAACACGTTGTCATATCAACAATACACACATTTAAAAAATAATCTGTTTATGTGGAGCACCCACCTGTGAATGAACGGTTTTACTAAAAATATGCACAAACACATATATGGGGTTATACAGTGGTATTTAAAATAGTAAATTATTAGTTATTAACATTAATGTAGTTTAACATTATGAAAACATGAGATTTTTTCATTGTTGATTATTACATTTTTATTTATTAAGCATTAAGCATCAATAATAATTGAAATGAAGCTTCACACCGAGACAGAATATGAAGTGAATTAACAGTTTATTAAAGTTTATTACATTATTAATGTTTATTAGATTTGGATTTCTGTCCTGTCAAAACTGCATCATTAAAGTTTCATTTCATTGCCTGGGATCTTTTGAAACACACTTGCGCTCCTTAGGTGTCGTAACACTGAAACACAGAGAGATAAACACACAAATCAGCAAAGTCTTATAACAGATTATTCAAGTGTGAAATGGGTTAAATATTAATTTATGATATTATCACATAATAAAACAGTAATGCATGTGTTTAATGTCTAAAGGCACATACTCACATGAAGCCTTTCTTTGCACAGTGTGAATCAGTCTTTTTCACATTCAGGACATCTTTAGGAGGAATTTTGTGATCGAAGAATTTGAAACAGCAATGGGCAATATCAAAGCTGTGTGCTGAGTAAGAGTGACACGAGTTCTTTCAGGTTACACTGTAATTATTGCTTAAATGTACATTAACACAATGGCTTTGTTAAAAAGCAAACATTAATAAAATATAAGAAATAATAAACACATCATATATTTTATCAATTTTATTCTTGAAGTGATTCATCCATCCAAGTTCTTTCACTTGGGGTCCCTATGTGTTAGAAAAATTGTAATTATGCTACTAATAAATTAAATAATAATTTTTTTTAAAGTATTTAATCTTACTTCTTATTATTCATATTACTCTGTGTTAATACTCCTAATTCTTATCACAATTTTTACACAAAACAAAACAATTAATAAATATTTAGGCCAGAATTATATATAATACCATTATTATTCTATATATTTTTAATTGGTTTTCTTTTGTGTGCAATATTTGACAATGTTGTTTAAAAGTGCATATAAATATCAAACTAAATTAAACTGAATTAACACACTGTGCATGAATAAAGAGGAGCTCTAGCTTCAGACTGTACATCTACAAGAAGAATAAAAAAGTACAGTGAGGAAAAAAAGTACTTTTTGAAAAAAAAAAAAGAAACTTTAATGATTTGGAGAAGATCTGCAAAGAGGAGTGGGACAAAATCCCTCCTGAGATGTGTGAAATCCTGGTGGCCAACTACAAGAAACGTCTGACCTCTGTGATTGCCAACAAGGGTTTTTAAACCAAGTACTAAGTCATGTTTTGCAGAGGGGTCAAATACTTATTTCCCTCATTAAAATGCAAATCAATTTATAACATTTTTGACATGCGTTTTTCTGGATTTTTTTGTTGTTATTCTGTCTCTCACTGTTCAAATAAATCTACCATTAAAATGATAGACTGATCATTTCTTTGTCAGTGGGCAAACGTACAAAATCAGCAGGGGATCAAATACTTTTTTCCCTCACTGTAGGTGTGACTCAAAATGTTAAAATAAATGTCAAAGTAGTGTTAAATACTCGCTGAATTGTAAATACGACCACTTAAAAAAAAGTATAAATACCCCATGGTGTGCAGCTACATAATTGTACAAAAGGTGTGTAATAAACTCACGGGCAGCATCTGAGGACAGCATCATGAAAATGACGAAGCCCAAGAAAAAAAAAACACATCTCTTCTTCATGTTCCCAGCAGATATGTGATGATCTACTCACTTCTCTCTCTAAGATCTAATTTGCTGTGGTCACACTTTATTAGCTTATTATGTATAAGCATTTACACACACACACCCCCAACACACACAATCTACACAACTCAGCACTTCCTCCCCTTGGTGTATAGCCAAAATCTTATGAGGACCCATAATTTAAACCAAAGACTAATCTGAAAAATCTGTAACTGATGATAATCCATGTGTTTGGGTTTTAATGACATCACATGTTAAAATTATGCAGAAGGCAAGGCAGAGCAAGGCTCAGCAAGGCTCAGATTTGGCAATGCTTTACAATGAGCCACTTATCCAAATTCTGTGCATCATTGTGAATGAATAAATTAGGAATCATATTTTTAACATTTGATTAAAGCATTTGACCAGCCCATCCACCTGCGGATGGTAAATGCTGGTGTGAATCAATTTAATCAATTTAAGTTCATGTAGTGTCTGTGACATAAACATCATGCCCTGCCCGACTTGGGAGGTAACAAGGCACTGCTTCCAGATATCATGTTGCATAATCAACCAGGACTAACACAAAGCGATATCCTCATGTGCACCTTTCTAATTGCCTGACGAGGTCAATGCCAATTCTTTTAATTAATGGCAATGGGTGCGATGGCGCTTTTAGGGTGGGTAGTGAATTCATCAGCTAACATTCACAGCATGCCACACACCACCTGCGAACATTGCTGCAAATAACTGGCCAATAAAAACAAGCCACTCAATGGTTTAGTGTCTCATCCTGGCCCAAATTCCCAACGATGGGATTATTATGAGACATGTCATTGTGCTGAATTCACTGACCATCAATTACTTTCACTTGATCAAAGGAGGGTTTCATCGCACGTCTGCTCAAGAGGGAAATCCCCGAGGAGGATTCCTCCAAATGGCAGGGGGACAGAGCCTCCCTCCAGTGTCTTTGACAGATCGACAAAGCTGATGTCGATTCCCCAGGCAACATCTCGCCAGCCAACGCTGTGCACATCCCACACTGTGCCTCACTACTGTAGGACCCATTCACAAATTTCCCTCACTAATGTCTGAAAACCTGCCCAATTTATCCCCAGAATTAGTGGAACAGTGAGGCGAGGAATAACTGCCACCTCCACACTATACTTTTGCCCCCAGAATTGAATCTTGGAATTGCCAGGCTCACCCGTCGTGCCGGTGGACCTGCCCGGGCTTTACCTCAATCTTGATGGACACAGAAGTTTCTAGCTTTGTGGAGAGTGAGGGAGTTAGGGAACACATCAGAGATGAAGGAGAAGAGAGAGGATTAGGGAAACCCGGGACCAGAAAGCTGGTTTCGAGGGAATTGGCCCCCGTTTCCTCACTGCAGGGATGTGGAAGGGGCGAGGAGAAAAGGACTGAGAACAAGAACAATAGAGAGAGGGAGAAAATAGGGACTCACCTGCTCACTTGCCATGCTCCTCTGCCAGCAGCCACCTCTGACAGGTGCCTCAGAGCTGTTGGGCAAATGCGAATAGTGGCTGAGAAGTGCTGACGGAGCTGTTCGAGGGTGCAGGTGACCCGTTACAAAATGTCCTGCTTTAGGGTAGGGTACTCCAGTAGGTTTGTGAGTCGAAGGTGTTGGGCTTCACCTGACAGTAGAAGCAGGGGGACCACCTCTGTGATGCAGGCCAGTCCCATGCTTCTGTGGCATGCTCAAAGAGCTCCAGGAATGCTTTCATGATGTGGGGCATGGTTGGAGTACCTGCAGGCTGGACCTCCATCTGGACTTGGGCTAGAAGTGCTGCTTCTTCTCCTTGCACAGCTCAAGGAGGGCCTAGTGTTGAGTCTGGTGGAGGCCAGCAAGGGACTTATCAATCACTGCTAGAAGCAAGGACTCCATGGTGGTATACCTTCCTCACTCTCAGGTATCAGCACGAGTGTAACACTTCCCCTGGGATGGCTTGTGAATGAGGATACGGGAGGCAGGTTTGGAAGAACTCAAAAGGCTCTGTATTTTTGTAACTGTTACTTTCGCTTTTCAGCACTTTTATTTCTCACTTTTATTAAACACACATGCACATACATGGCTCTGCATGGCTCACCTCTCTCTCTCGCTCTCTCACTCGCTCTCTCTCTCTCTCTCTCTCTCTCTCTCTCTCTCTGGCTTGTTACTCTCTCTCAGGCTTTCTGAAAGCACAAACAGAGACAAATAAGTCAACTTGTGGTAAAATGAGACCGGTGAAAATCATCAAGTGTTATCTACCAGTTCAACCCACCTCCTGTCTGGACACAGCTGATGTTTAACCCTGCCCCCACCACCACAATTTCACTTAAGGTTCTTGGGTCTTTCAGAGAGACGTGAAGAGACCAACCACTGAACTAAATCCTCCAATTAATCCTCTATAGGAATTCACAAATCCTAGGAAACATTTAAGCTCTTGATGCTGCAGAGTTGAGGCCATTATAAAATTGTGTCAGTGAGCCAAGGCAGTGGGATACAGGTTCCATGATACTGAGAACTCCAGGCTACTAATTCAGTATAGAGCAAACCAGTGTGTATGGTGAGAGGGATAGTGGTTGATCTTACCACTACTACTGGACTGCTGTATAGGGCTTGGATGGTCACATGACACCTTAAGGGAACTAGAGAAATCACCTAAACTAAGGCATGAGACAAGGATCTCTCCTTACAGGCATTTCCCTTTTCTCCACAACTGAAACCTCTCCTTTTTCCTCTGCCAATAGTTTTGCATGTACAAGTCCATTGCTTTCCTCTTCAAACTTGTCATATGAGGAGAGGTTCATTCACTCAACTCTCTGCCAATAACATGTCAATGCATAATTGACAGTGTGCAGCAGGTCAAAGATGGTAGCAGCAGCTGCTTAGCTAACGCTCACCAAATAGTGTTCTTTTTTATTTCCTCTCACTATTTTATCACAAAATGCATATACGTACAAATGCATACATCTCATGTGACCTATAGACCCTACTGGACATTGGAAAATGATGGAAAAACTTTTCATTAAGCAACTACTGCCACCCGTTGTTCACCTGATCTGGATTTTGCAAGATTCCCCCATTTTTATCTCCCAAGAGCATGCACTAGCATCATTGTTGTAGTTATGCATGTACCACCACAGAGAGAAAATAAGCTAATACTAAAACATTAGCTGCAGTCATTAACAAGCAGCAAGCAAAGCACCAGAAGCAGCGATCATTGTTGTTGGGGACTTTAATCAAACAAACCTGAAGACTGTACTCCCCAATTTTTATAAACATGTGTCTGGCCCAACACGTGGTTAGAAAATATATTGTACAATGTTTACCCAAACATTCAAGGAGTCTACAGGACAAGTCCACTAACACCATTTGAATTCTCAGACCACATCTCATTGTTCATTCCCTCTGAGAGGAATATCTACTGATATAATCTACTGAGAGGACAGTGAATACAGGTGTGTGGCCAGAAGGGAGCTGAATCAATGGTGCTGTTCTGATATTATGTCCATAAGACAAAACGACCACAGGAACGTATATAAAATTGTGAACAAATATGCAACATCAGTGAGAGTATACTTTAGGAAATGTTCATGATGTTGCAGTTTCAAAAACAATTAGAACATGCCTAAACCAAAAACCTTGGATGAAATGATAAGTAAGGAACAAGCTGAAGGACGGTACCAGAGTTGCTACAAATAATTACAGACTGCAAATTACTTTTCAGATAACCAAAATACACAGCATATTTGGCAGGGAACACAGATGCAGCAGATGCCTCCCCACAGGACCAGGCACTCTCATTGTCTACAGATGAGGTAAGAAGAATGCTGATGAGAGTACACACACACACACACACACACACACACACACACACACACACACACACTGTGTGAACTGCACCCTAGTTATTATGCACTTAAATGTCTGTGGTAACAAGTCATCAGTACCTTCAATAAAACTGACGTAAATGACTAAGACAAAGGATGTCTCATGGCAAAATCACCTACTCATAGCCTATACTGTTGAACCACATGAAATTAAAAAACTAGATCAAGAGAAATGAGTCAACTGTTAGTCAGCTATTTATAGTTTTGTTCCACAAATATTGAGATGCATTGTTCCTAATAGTACTCAAGAAACAATAAATGGATTAAAAAAAAACTATTTAAGATATCTATATGTATATATCTGTATATATCAATATCTATATACACACACACACACACACACACACACACAATGTATATTATATATCTATACACACACACAACATATATATATATATATATATATATATATATATATATATATATATATATATATATACAGTATCTCACAAAAGTGAGTACACCCCTCACATTTTTGTAAATATTTGATTATATCTTTTCATGTGACAACAATGAATGAAGAAATGACATTTTGCTACAATGTAAAGTAGTGAGTGTACAGCTTGTGTAACAGTATAAATTTTCTGTCCCCTCAAAATAACTCAACACACAGCCATTAATGTCTAAACCACCAGAGCTACATGGCTACAAGGTAGTGGTCGTCTTGGAGGTGTGTTTGGGGTCGTTATCATGCTGGAATACTGCATACATCATGCTCTGCTTCAGTATGTCACAGTACATGTTGGCATTCATGGTTCCGTCACTGAACTGTAGCTCCCCAGTGCCGGCAGCACTCGTGCAGCCTCAGACCATGACACTCCCACCACCATGCTTGACTGTAGGCAAGACACACTTGTCTTTGTACTTCTCACCTGGTTTCCGCCACACACGCTTGACACCATCTGAACCAAATAAGTTTACCTTGGTCTCATCAGACCACAGGACATGGTTCCAGTAATCCATGTCCTTAGTCTGCTTGTCTTCAGCAAACTGTTTACGGGCTTTCTTGTGCATCATCTTTAGAAGAGGCTTCCTTCTGGGACGACAGCCCTGCAGACCAATTTGATGCAGCATGCGGCGTATGGTCTGAGCACTGACAGGTTGACCCCCCACCCCTTCAACCTCTGCAGCAATGCTGGCAGCACTCATATGTCTATTTCCCAAAGACAACCTCTGGATATGATGCTGAGCACGTGCACTCAGCTTCTTTGGTCGACCATGGCGAGGCCTGTTCTGAGTGGAACCTGTCCTGTTAAACCGCTGTATGGTCTTGGCCACCGTGCTGCAGCTCAGTGTCAGGGTCTTGGCAATCTTCTTATATCCTAGGCCATCTTTATGTAGAGCAACAATTCTTTTCCATGAATCTCACCTGGATTCTGTAGATTTATACTTTCAAAGAACTGCTGCAATAATAAAAAAAGAATGACCTGTGCTCAACCCAGACTCTTTCTCACAATCTGCTCATACTGAACATCCTTTCAACATACTCAGTACTGTTTGCCTTTATCCTTCTACAAGTGTGTATTGTAATCATTTATAAACCCACTATCCAGTGCTCCAGGAGGTTGCTTTGTGACAATTGTTAAATATAGTATAGAAATAATGAATGAATCGACACCCTATAGCACGAGTTGCAACTTGACCACTAGATGACCTCGATTTACCAAGTCATGCATTTTGCGTACAGTTGCCAATTGCTCATCTGTATTCAGAAACCAGCCCAATAAACTTAGCTAGGAATGTTTTTTTGAAAAAATCGTAGATTTTTCAGATCTCTAAAACTGTTTAAATCAGTTCAGATCTCTAAAACTGTTTAGCTCTAAACTAAGATTGTATTCTGTATAAGAGTACAAAATTATTAATTGTAATTCAATCTAATACTGGTTTTAACCTTTTAAATGAGTGCAAATTAAATGTATACTGAGCATGCATTAGCAAGACCGCTGTGGTTTCCCTTCCTGCTTATCTCCTATGCTGCAGCACTGACAGGCTTAGCAAAATTGTTATTATCTTCATTTCAGAGATTGCATCAGCCCAACTTTACACTGCAACATAACCTATTAACTTATTTACTTGTTTTTCATTACACCAAACCCACTTCCCTTGCTTAGTTAGAAGTAGCCACATCACTTTTCTTGAGGACAAAAAGAAAGGTCCTGTCACGTGAAAGGCAGAAAACCTTAGCCCTATAGCGAGGTTTAATAAATATAAATCTTTCTATGAGTATTGAGCAGTAAAATTAAATGAGGTCGTAATTAACATGCCACCTAATTATGTAACCCCATGGTTAGCATGCCACCTAAACATGTCCCCCCAAAAGGCACATTTTGTTCAGCCGTTTAAGTTTTACTCTGACTCTTTAACCTAATTCTATTCCATATCTCATGGACGATCTATAAGTATATGCAAATGACAGTTTCCTGGAAGCCTATTTTACTCTTGAAACAGTTTTGCTAGATGGAAAGGATCGGTGCAACTGTGCAACCAGAAAATGACAGAATGAAACACATGAAAAGCAAAAGGTAAAAACAGACTTACCGACAATATAAATGTGCACATTACACTAGATTAATACATTATATACAGTCATGTTAAAAAATAAGTACACCCCATGGAAAGTGTTGGCTTTTTTGACATATTTGAACGAGCAAATATTTGATCTTCTTTGAAACAGTGCCTATTAATAAAGGTGATACACATAAAATTGAGATATTTGTGTTATTTTCACAATGTAAATGAACGAAAAAAAGATCAGTCACATGGAAAAAGTCAGTACACCCCAACATTTATCACACCTTCAAATCCATAAAATTAGAATCAAGTGTTTGGATGCCAGTGATCAGAACCTGATTCGGAAGTGCAGGTTGAACCTGTCTTATTTATATCCCTCTCATATCTAGTGCCTGGTGTTCCCTTTGCTACTGATTGTGGTCTCACCATGCCAAGATCTAAAGTGTTCTGTAAGGCTTTCAGCTAAAAAGGTTGCGGATGCCTATGAGTCTGGCAAGGGATTTAAAAACATCGACAAATTATTTGAGATACATCATTCCACTGTAAGAAAAATAATCTATAAACGGCACATATTTCAAACAACTGCCAATTTGTCCAGGATTGGTCGTCCCAGCTAATTGAACCCAAGAGCAGACTCCAAAATTCCATCACAGGATTTGCAACTGTAAGTCTTGCAACTATTGGTGTCGAAGTGCATGCTTCCACAATAAGAAAGAGATTGCACAAAATTGGCCTGCATGGGAGGCATGTCTTAGTTTTTGCAAGACTACAGTTTGCCAATGAGCACATAGGCAAAGACCAGGCCTTATATAATGTGATCTGGACAGACGAATCAAAGAAAGAGTTGCTTGGCACAGACAAAAGGCAGCTTTTCAGGAGAAGCACCTCATACCAACTGTGAAGCACGGTGGTGGAAATGTTATGGTTTAGGGTTACTTCACTGCCTCAGAGACTGGACAGCTTGCATTCATTCATTGTAGATAATTAGAGGCCATCTGTCTGAAAGTTGGAGTAGAACCAAAAGTGGACCTTTCAACAGGTTAATGATCCAAGCACACTAGCAAATCCACCAAGGAATGGCTCAAAAAGAAGAAATGGAAGGTTATGGAATGGCCTCAAAACCTGGATTTGAATCCCATTGAAATGTTGTGGGAAGATTTGTGGGGCAGTACATGCAAGAAAACCCTCAAACATTTTTTAACTGAAAGAATATTGCATGGAAGAGTGGTCAAAAATTCCAGGAAGCCTGGCGAACAATTATGCAAAATGCCTACAAGAAGTTATTTCTACTATATATATATATATATATATATATATATATATATATATATATATATATATATATATATATATATATATATACTGGATATAAAAAGTCTAAACACCCCTGTTAAAATGGCAGGTTTCCCACCCTCAATGTGAAATTACAGTGTATTAAGTGAAGAACAATCAGAAACATTTTTAGGGAAAAATAATTTTTTTTTTTAAAAATTACAAAAACTGGTTGCATAAGTTTCCACAGTCTTTTATCATTACGGATGTGGCTGTGTTCAAAAGTAGTTATCATACAGCTGTTATCAATTAAATTATTCTGATTAACCCCAAATATAAATCAGCTGTTTCTGCAAGATTTTGTTCAGATCTTGGTTTCATCTTACTGCTGAAGCCATGGTCCGCAAAGAGCTTACAAAACATGTGTGGTATCTCACTGTCAAAAGGAAGGGGTATAAAAGAGGTGTATAAAAGAATTTCCAAAACATTAAATGCACCATGGAACACCGTGAAGGCCACCATCAACAAATAGAAAAGATGGAGCACTACAGTAACATTATCAAGAGCATGATGTCCCTCCAAAATTTACAGAAGGAGAAGTCAAAATATTACCACAGAGGCTGCCAAGAGATCTACAGCACCGTTAAAGGAGCTGCAGGAATATCTGACAAGTATTGATTACTCTCTGCATGTACTGATTAATCTCTCGTACTCTTCAAATTTCTGGGCTATGGGGTAGGGTTGCTAGACGGAAGTCCTTTCTCACAAAAAACATCCACGCCCATCTACATCACCCTAAATCATGTGGCAAAATGTGTTATGGTCTGATGAGACCAATTTCAAAAGGTTTGTTTGGTGCATACAATCACCACTAATAGTGAAGTGGTGACTAAACTACAGTGAAGCATGGTGGTGGCAGCATCATGCTTTATGACTGATTTTCTTCAGTCAGAACTGGGGCCTTTGTCAAAGTGGAGGGATGGCTTAACCAAAAGTAGGTCAATGTTTTTGAATGATCTAGTCAGAGCCCAGACCTGAATCCAACTACAAATCTGTGGGGTGACCTGAAGTGGGCTGTGCATAGGAAATACCCTCACAATTTGATGTTTTTGAAGATAATTTTTCAAGAAAGAGTGGGAAGATGTGCCACACAGCCAAAAGACTGAGTGGTGTTATAAAATCAATTTTGATTGATTCTGATTGTGTTTTTTTTTTTTTTTTTTTTTTTTTTTTTACATTTGACTGTAATTTTACATTGAAGGTGGGAAAAGTTCTCACATGATTTATGTCATTCTGTTACATTACAAAAACTTGTCATTTTAATAGGGGTGTGTAGACTTTTAATATCCATTGTAGAAATCTTTAATGATTGCCTAAATTGTGAGTGATTATAGGTAAGACATCTGTCAGTGTGATTACTTTAAGATTTTATCATGTTTAATTCACATTTTAACTTTGTTTACAGGTCTTGATGACCTGTTGTTGGAGAATATCTCAATGTTCAACATTGAAATGACGTGTTCAACTGTAAGCTTTTGACATTGTGTAACATGGATGTGTCTGCAAGCGTGTAGCACTAACCACTTGATTTTATCATCAAAGATTTCTATAATCACAGGAAACATGAACGAAGTGAGCAATCTAAATTTATTGTCATGTGCTTTATGACTGTGGTTCTCAAGAAGCAGTGTGGGGACACTCTGAGGTCTGGGAAAGACTATCATCTCCTATTAAATGGGTTATTTACATTATTATTACTTAGTTATTATAATTATGAGCCTAATTCAAGTCAAAGGGATTAAAATGATACCAGTGATGTGTTCCTTACAGGACGTTCCTAATCTAAAGATGAATGATAACCTAAATTACCAAAACATAGATTAGCAAAAATGTGACACAAATATACATTTGAACACTGTTTGTACCACAGTGCTAATGAATTCACAATTCTGTAATTATTTAACATTTATGTAAGTCTCCAGTTTCAGCGCTTTGTAACAGTCAGAGGTAAAGCTGTAACTTTACGTTTTCCGATATCTTCGGGACAGAGGAGTTTATGCTTTTGCAATTTCTCTGTAACATGACATGTGCCTCAGATGTGGCACAACATTTAACATAACTGATAAACGTAACATTAATAATACAATCCCATTTTTCATTGTTTCATTCCTTACTCAGCTTTGTAGGTGTAAAGTTCAGGATTGTACATCATTTATTTTATGTGCTTAATATTCAAGTAGATTCATTATATTTGTAAAGTTAATGTGCTGCAGTCATTTACTTTAAGGATGATGACGGTCATTTTTACTATGAGGCTTCTCTGTGTGACTGGTTGAGACTGAAATTAAGAATTAGATGGAAAAGGAAATATGTGCTCAAGAGCTTATGTACAAGTCAGATAATCTGATAACCCGTTAATCTTATGACTGTTGGGAGGGATCGTCTTTGAAAAATTTCCACTAAATTTACACACAGCTACGGTTTACTGCATTGAGGGTTAAATGAGTAAATAATGCAGAGTCAGTGGTAATCTTTTTAATGCTTGGGCTTTTACAAACTGAATTCAGTTTCTAAACTCTAAAGGGTTCACAAACTTTCAAGCACCACTGTATGCTCAAAACTATGACTAATTATTTCCATAGGACATTTCATATACAACGTACTTTACATGACTAAAATCAAAATAAAAGAACATAAGGCATAAATTAGATAATGAAATAATTAAAAATAAGTGTAACGACTAAACAGAAAGACAAAAACAGTGTTTTAAATTTGGACTTAAAAATCTTTAAAAAATCTGCAGCATGTCTAAGATCTTTTTAGGCTTTTAAGACCTTTTTAGGCTTGGATTGTCTTTTGTTGTGTTTGTCATCAGAAACACTCTGGACTCTAAGCTTACACATTTTGCCATTCTTGCCATTTGTTTTTACAAGTTCTTTGTTTATTAGTTTAGTATTCAGGTTTATAAAAGTTATTTGACAGCATCTCAACACACTAATGCTCTATAAAAATGGCCCTAATGTTGAACTATAAAATCATGAAATAATCATAAAATGTTTAGTAATGATCAAAACGCCAAGCCAGCTAGATGAAAAACACAACCTCATCAAAACCTCATGTGTGTGTGTACTACTGTCAGAAATAAAGTTACAAAACTACACTTTTCCTTTGTTCATCTTTTACCTGAAAACATAAATATGGTTTCAATATAGTGTATCTTAAGGACCACAGCACATATACCTTCTTGAGTAAAAGATACACAATAAGGCCGAAACGAGATCTCCGTGATGGTATCACATCATAAACCAGAAAGAGTACAGTTTGGTACTTTATTTCTGTGGGTTTAGTCACATTAATCTTAGAAAACCTTTACTCCTACTGTTATCTGCCTCTGTGGTATTTTTTCATCATCTAATCACATTTCATCTGCTTTAATGTATTTTTTTTTTAAATCACACAAATGAAATGCATGAATATGCATGCATACGTGAGTTGCATATTTTGTCAAATGTTTTAATCCCCCTGTACACTATTTTAAAGCTCAACATCAAAACCATTATTGCAAAATGTGTTGAAATAATTAAGCAATTCATTGATTGTTCCTTTTTAATTAGTATTATTTATTTTTTTGCAATGATGTCACTGTTATATATTATGTTCTGTGCTGCCTTCTGCATCAACGCATGCTTGTAGAAGAGATTTTATCTCAGTGCGACTCTAGCCTAGTTACAGTAAATAAACGTTTAATTTTTTTTTTTTTTTTTTACAAAATTATGAAGATAAATTAAACGAATTTGATTAATTATAATGATTTAAAATAAATACATTATTTGAATAAATTGACTTTTACAGAATTTGGAAGATGGATTTATCCAGTGACTTACAGAAGTGCTTTGAAGACACAATACACAATATTAATATAGTGTTAGTACATATAAAGGAATTGATAATGAAATATCTGATTGAGAAATTAAATAACTTATTAATTACATTATTTAATTTTTACTTAAACGAATTAATTAAACACTTCATTGTTACCAGCAGATGGCGATAGAGAAAGCATTTAGTTAAAACTATATGTAGTTTTTGGTTTATATGTTTGTTTGTTTGTTTGAGCGCCCTCTGGTGGTCAGCAGAGGCAGCAGCAACCGTCTGTCTAGGTTGTCAGGGTGTGTCCGAAATCACAGCAAATTTACTACATAGTGCACGATTTCAGGGGTCCCCCGATTTGTAATCTCGCCCAAAATTTTAGTGTGGGATGTCTATTTTACTCAATAAATCACACGTTGTTATAATGTACTTTAGGGAGTACATTCTACAGCTAAGTGCACTTGAAGAAGACATGCGACCTTTATAGTGAATAGGGCGTGTTTCTGGTTCGGGATATAGCCATAGTAGACTGGTAATGGTGAGACATGAAACGTGATGGACTTTATATAAGGGAATTTTAGTGTAGCTAACTAAAAGTCACTCGGTCAATGAGTGATTAAAAAATAAAACAAAACCGATATTGAACAAAAGCGATTATTTGTGTTTACAACGAATTAATGTTCTGTATTAGTGTGCTACATACACGGTATAGCTAGTTCGCTAATCTAGTGACTAGCAAGTGTGGCGCCATTTTGAAATACGAATTGTAGCTAGGATACAGGAGAGAGACCTGAGCGGGGGGGGTAAACACTGCAATTTGATTGGCTTATGCAAATGAAATATTTTTACGCATATAGAGATAGCGAGTAGTCGAATTTTCAAACATGAGATCTTAATAAAATAATAATAATAATAATAATAATAATAATAATAATAAAACAGTCCAATTAGAGGTATACTCGTCACTGTAACCTACTAGCCAATCATCACATAAGGGGCGGGATTAACGGAATACGGGTAGGACATAGCAGTTCCGTCGACTTCTAACCGGCCGCCGAATCAGAACGCCTGAGTTCACGCGCCAAAACTAAGTAAGCTAAATAAACCATGGAAGTAAAATTAGACGGACCGCTCCGTAAAGAGCTCGCCGACTCGGTCTCCTCCTGCCGGTTGCTGGTTGTTGGAGCGGGCGGCATCGGCTGCGAGCTGCTGAAAAACCTCGTCCTCACCGGCTTTAAAAATATCGAAGTGGTAAGGAAGGAAAAGCGCGTCGGCGGCTCTCTTTGTGAGGCCTAAAACGTGGGCGGAATCTCAAATCACCTCATAGTCAATATTGTAGGGCACTACGTCACTCGCATGAGCTGTTCTTTCCGTGCCCTAGATAGTGTACATAAGTAGGAAGGGAGGAGTCGATTTGGGGTTCAACCTAACTAGTTCGAGTTAGCTTCAATTTTTTCCTCCTAGCATCACCAAGGAGCTAAATATTAAGAAAAACCATAGTTATTTTCAATTAGCTTTTTATTAACTATTGGGTTTACGTCAAATCCTAATCATTCTAAAAATATATACATATTTGTGTTCAGTAAATTGAACGGGCTTCACTAACGTTAAGCTAGCAAGTAGCAAGCTAGCACCTCTAGTTAAACTCTTAGATGTAATTGCATCCAGTTATTATAAACTATTTTTAACAGTAAAAGTATAATTACCTTATTTTTTACACTGAGCAGTAACCTAATTTACTCCTGAAGCTAAATGTGAGACGTGTGTGTGCTGGTCATACGGAGCAGCTAAGCTAAAACTCATAATAAGCTAAGGTTAACCGGCTAGTTGCATTATGTTGAATATAATATATAAAGAAGTACTGTTTTTAATTTGCATATTTCAATAAATTCAACCTCTTCTAGTAAAAAAACTTAAAAAATACAGTAGGTACTCTGCAAAAGAGTATAATGGTATTTCTGTTTTATCTATATAGAGCTACATGTATATTGCACAAAATTAATCAACACTGTTGATTGTGAATGCTAACTCTTACTGTCTGCACTTGTCCAATTGCACAGATAGAATTTTACAAAATTGTAAAGCCATGAAAGAGTTAAGTCACAAATAAGACTTCAAACTTCAGGATTCTGAAGCTTGTAGCCAGAAAAGTGCACAAAACATATCATGTCAACCTCAGATGCTCTGCTCACGTTATGTAAGGAATAATACATAACAGACTGAGCGTTATGTTGGCAATGATTACACAGTTAAATTTATAAATGAATCAAAAGTCTTATGGTTTATAATTAGAGTTAATGCCGTGGAATGTCCGAGAGACTTGTTAGATCCATTGCTTTGTAGAAGGACAATGGAGACTATTTCCATGAATGTTAAATAATAAGCGTCACCATGTCAACAATTATGTTTTTCTTTGTTAAACAACGTAATTTTTTTTTTTTTTAAAAAGTGTCTATTAGTCTTTGTTAATGTGGAGTGTTCACTGTACCAGTCCCTCTATGTGAGCTGTTAATATAGAAACGATATCGTATTCGAACGAATGCTTTAATATAAACCCGTTATTTGTGTTACAGCCAGAACTGCTGTCTGAGCTGTAAACAAAAATAACGCATGGATTCTGACCAATCAGATGCCAGAACTGTTGAAATGATTTTAAAGTCAGATTAAAGTGTTTAATCTGCTGTTTCGATGCAGATCGACCTGGACACGATTGACGTGAGCAATCTGAACAGACAGTTCCTCTTCCAGAAGAAGCATGTTGGGAAGTCCAAAGCACAGGTATATCCCCCCCCCCCCCCCCCCCCCCCCCCCCCCTCTCTCTCTGTGTGTGTTTGTCTGTCTGTCAGTTTTTATCTCCACCTTTGTTTCATGTGCGCTTATGCTTTTATTAATTTCTCTTTCAGGTTGCTAAAGAAAGTGTGCTGCGCTTCTGTCCTTCCGCTAACATCACGGCGTATCACGACAGCATTATGAAGTGAGTCGGTGAAGTGATTGCAGCTTCTCGTTCAATCTCTCCTGCATCGTCAGTGTCAATCGTTAAGTTTTGCAGTTTACATTATCAGGTCACGTTTTTTTTTGTTTTTGTTTTTTTTTGCTCCATAAAAGGTTATAAGCATGAAATGAACGATCAAGGTGGATAATATAAGAGTGAAAGTCATTTTGATTCACTTCTATGTCACAGTAAAAATATTTAATAACACACAATATTAATAATGATTAGCAAGAGCTAAATCAAAATGCTTGTTGTAAATGTAAACGCTCCTTGCAAATGATTTACAAATAAATCTTGATTTACAAATAAAGCTTGATAAATGAGGCTGAATGTTTGTTCAAAACTTGAGTGCACAGCATTTCTGCAGCTCTACATAGTCGACCAAAAAACAAAACCCGGCATGTTTAATTCACTTCCTACAGTCGAGTCTAAAACAAAACTTTTTTTTGAAAAAAATACGGTTTAATCAAAACATGGATTAAATGTGCGTCCATCTGTTGAAGCATTGTTTACGAAATCCGCTGAAGTCGTGTTCGGGATGCACAGAAATATCAAGTGTGAACATTGTCAATAACTGGTGCGAACTAAAAAAGTTAAGGTGTTTTATAAAGATTGTGTTGAGAGACATGAGAGTCTTGTGTGTGACATGAGTTTCTCTGTTCATCCTAGTCCAGACTACAACGCCGAATTCTTCAGGAAGTTTCAGCTGGTCATGAACGCTCTGGATAACCGAGGTATGCAAATTTTCTCATTTTCAACGCAGTGTGTGCAAATGCTTCTTGTTTGTCGTTAGCGGAAACTCGATTTGTTTGTCTTCTCCAGCGGCCCGGAATCACGTGAACAGGATGTGTCTGGCAGCGGATATTCCCTTGATCGAAAGCGGGACGGCGGGATATCTCGGTCAGGTCACCGTCATCAAGAAGGTGAGATGATGGTTGGACAAGGTTTTCACATCTGCATGAACAGCTAGGCATGGTATATTTTTGACTCTGCTTTCTTTTTTTTTTCCTGCAGGGGGTGACAGAGTGCTACGAGTGTCAGCCCAAACCCACGCAGAAGACTTTCCCTGGCTGCACCATCCGTAACACTCCCTCCGAACCCATCCACTGCATCGTTTGGGCCAAGTACCTCTTCAAGTATGCCTTCTGCTCACAACACTTCATATAGATTGTTTCAGCATTGCAGCATAGTATGTCTTCAGTTTAGAGAAATAATGCTCAAACCTTTTATTGGCAGGGACGCCTTGTGTTTATTTGTGAACATATTAGGCCTGAGTTGACTTTGGTGCCTGGACCCCTAAGTATAATAACTTAGTCACTCTGGGTATCAAAATAAAAGAAAATCATGGAATAAGTATGACTAGTGCTGGGCAAAACAACTATAAATGATGTCACATTACAGTTCTCAATATCATGGGTGTCACAATAGCTTTTACATATCTTTACATATTTTTTAAAGCTAACCTGATTTTATGGCTGCTATAAACAGCTGATTTGTTAGTTTTGAGTCTTTAGAATTGTAAACATCTTTGCACTCGCTTTTTTTTTTTTTTTTTTTTTTTTTTTTTAAACGCCTCAGTTTTGCTGGCAGTTTATTAGCAAACCAAAAAATCACGACGCGTATCGCAGATACACCATCAGATACTGTGATGTGATTTATTTTATTTATTTATTTTTTTTATATTGGTCCCCGTAGGAAGTATCTCATTCACCCAATGTGTCAATCGAAGCAGGTTTGTAATACAGATGGATATTTCTGTGATGCATGATATGGATAGAAATGTTAGGTGTAGTATCACACGTATAAAATAGACATTGTTTTTTATTTTACATGTCCAGTAATAAACGATAACCTAAAGACGCCTCCTTTTTTACCGTACGGCTCTCGTATTCAGACCTTACAGGATTTCGCAGCGGTTTTTTTTTGTGATTGTTGAGGCCAGAAATGCTTGAATTTGCTGCAGCTTTTAAAAAAGTTGCGGTGTACCTTGCAGAGGTGTTTTTTTTTTTTTTTTTTGTGCTGATTGTTTTGCACGGTCTTTCGCAGTGTTTTTAATTGTTTTTGGTAAATGAGACCTTTTAGCTGTACTCATGTTTGACGCTCGTGAATTTGAAGAGGGCTTTGGCTGAATGCACGTTGTGATGACATGACGTGTCTCGGCCCAAATCCTGGAGGGACTGCATATTGTGATGTCGTGCAGCTCTAGTTTTATTGTAGTTATGGCAAGAGTGATGAGTTGTGCTGATGTTTTATCAGTCAGCTGTTCGGGGAGGAGGACGCGGATCAGGAAGTGTCCCCCGACACGGCCGACCCCGAGGCTGCATGTAAGTGACTCCTCCATGTCTTTCTCGATTACAAACCATCTGCTTATTTTTCTTTTCTCTTTAACGTAAACACATGCTCTGCTTTATTCGCTTTCATTGTTTATACGATATAGAAATAGAAGATTTAGTAGCCCTAGCAAAATAACATTTCATATTAAACGGTGGCCAGATTAACTTATTTTGTCTGGGGGGTGTGTGTGTGTTGTGCTTTAGGGAATCCTGAAGAAACGGCAGCGCGAGCCCAAGCTTCAGATCAGGACGGAGATATCAAACGCGTTTCTACTAAAGACTGGGCTCGCTCTACAGGCTACGACCCCGTCAAGCTCTTCAACAAGGTCCGAAGAACTGTAGAAAGTGCTGGAAAAGGGGTTGAATCAGAGTCATTTATTTTTAAAGTGAAGCTGTACAAATCCGAGCATTAACATTTTCACCAGGACTAATTCCTTAAGCGGGTGTGACTTTGAATTGCATGCTAGAAATGTTTCCCGTTTCATTATTTTCACATACTTTGTCAACAAGTATTTATTCACATCGCCCAGTTTAAATGGTTTTGTTTGTATCGGAATTGCATATCTCTGATGGCTGTTCGGAGAGTAGGATTTGACTCACAACAGGTCAGGTGACTCTTTTGGACTTTTCCTCAGCTCTTCAAAGATGACATCATGTACCTGCTGACCATGGATAAGCTGTGGAAGAAGAGGAAAGCGCCCGTGCCGCTGGATTGGTCCGAAGTGCAGCAGCTTGGTGAGGAGTCTTGTATTAGACAATTACACTATATAATTAAAGCCCTGTATGATTGAATTAATCTTCCCTAGTCCACTAATCATAGTTGCAGTTAAAATTCACCTATGAAGCTCCACTCTTCTGGGAAGGCTTTCCACTAGATTTTGGAGTGCGAGTGAGGATTTGTGTTCATTCACACATTCTACAAGAGCATTAGTGAGGTTGAGGTCAGGTGCTGGTGTTGTGTGAGGAGGCTCCAATTCATCCTGATGGTGTTCAGTGGGATTGAGGTCAGGGCTCTGTGCAGGACACCTTCTTCCAACCTTAACGCACCATGTCTTAATTAAGATCGCTTTGTGCACAGGGGCATTGTCATGCAGAAACAGGTTTGATATCCAGTGAAGAGAAATTATAATGCTACAGCAAACAAAGATATTCTGTACAATTGTGTGCTAGCAACTTTTGTGGAACTTTTTTTGTTGTTTGTTTTTTTTTTTTTTTTTTTTGTGGAAGAGCCACATATGAGTGTGATGTGCCGCTTTTTACCCGCAGGAACTTTCCCCAGGAACTAGGGACATTTGGAGGTACTCTGTGTGTTTCCACCATAGGAACCAGGGTCTACATTAACTTCTGGGTAAAATATTTAGCCCTCGCAAAGTCCCTTATCGTGAGGTGGTACTTTTTCAAAAGCCAGGAACTTTGGGGGTGGGAGTTGGGCGTTGAACATGCTGATTGGTTGAGTGCACACAGCCTTTTATTTTCACCCACCATTTTTAAAAGTCTGTTGTGGTGCGTACAGTAACAGTT
Organism: Ictalurus punctatus; assembly: GCF_001660625.3. Lineage (NCBI taxonomy): Eukaryota > Metazoa > Chordata > Actinopteri > Siluriformes > Ictaluridae > Ictalurus > Ictalurus punctatus. The sequence goes on from NC_030423.2 coordinate 22,751,570, forward strand.
GTTTATTGCGATTTGAATCAACACTATGGAGTTTCTTAAAAAATATGACCGATGGACCGACAACAAGGTTCGGGCTTTATTAAGTATTTATGCCGAGGACGAAATACGAAAAAAAACGGCAACCTGCAATGAAAAAGTATACTTAAAAATATCAAGTGGGTTAAATGAGCTGGGCATTGTTCACGCAGGAAAACAGTACAGAGAGAAGCTCGTGCGTGCGTGCGTTCGTCTCCGTCATCTCAACAATAGCTGATAAAATCCATTTGCTTACTTTATGTCTAGCATTACGAGCATTCTGAATTCGCTTTACTACCACTGCTTGTGTCTTCCGGTGTTTTCTCAATTACCTCTTTAGCAAAGCAATACATCACAATCAACAGCACAGCTTGAATCTCCTCCATATTGTTGCAGTGTCATTAACAGATTTCAGAAAATAGACAGTCTGTTTTTAAAACACGAACCTTTATCCAAAGATTTTTGGATTACTGACCAGCAATTGAACTTGGACTGCAGCATTGAGAGCGCTGAATCCTAACCACTAGACCACCAGTTTAGTTGCAGCAAACTCTCTTGTTACTGTTTAAATGTTTGTGTTCCAATCAGAGCCTGCTACCTGTTTTTATGAGCCAAACAACGTTTTACATTAACATATTACATCATTAAAATCAGCTGGCTTAGTGTCAATAATCAGTTTGATTGTAGCATACTTTAAGGCGTCATATCCTCGCCATGGGCTTCTTGTGCGCAGTCATATGTCATATGTCTAAATGCAGACAACAAAGGTCTGGAGCGATCAAATGGTCCCATGAAAAAAGTTCCTGGGATTAATTGTTCCGGGTAATTTCGGTGGAAAAGTGGCTATGGTCAGATGTCCACATACTTCTTGTCATATAGTATATAGACTTTGACTGCCTGTTTAGTGTGAGTAATGTGTGTGTGAGCAGTGAACAGTCAGGACGAGGTGTGTGGCACGGGGCTGAAGGATCAGCAGGTGCTGAATGTGTCCGGTTACTCTCAGCTCTTTCAGCACAGCGTCGAAACACTCCGCTCACAGCTGGCCGAGAAAGGGGAAGGAGCCGAGCTGGTTTGGGACAAGGTCAGTGCACTGATGGAACATTATGTTCACTCAGTCTCTTTTTCTCAACCACACACTAACTCTGACCGGACAGGCTGAGCAAACACACACACAATACAAACACACACACTGTTATTTTGATCTAATACTGTTTCACATTGGGAACGCTGATCATGTTAAAAACAACACTCTCGGTTGCCAGGATGATCCTCCAGCCATGGATTTTGTGACAGCGGCCGCTAACCTGCGCATGTACATCTTCAGCATGAACATGAAGAGTCGCTTTGACGTCAAATGTGAGTGTGCGTGCGCGCACACGTGTACCGGAGCGTGTGCTTTCTTTCCCTCTTATCATATTTGTTTACGGTGAATCAATATTTGCTTTTGATGGTTCAGATTTCACAATAGCAGCATTTTTCAGGTTTTTTCAGTGTTGTGTCCTACATGATGTAGCTGACCGTTATGTGTTTGTGTATTTGGGGGGGGGTGTTGCTTCCTCCTCTAGCTATGGCCGGGAACATCATCCCAGCCATTGCCACCACTAATGCAGTCATCGCGGGCCTCATCGTGCTGGAGGCCCTCAAGATTCTTAACACAGACTTCCAACAGTGTCGCACGGTGAGAAACGTGATTTCTTTTTTTGTTTGTTTGTTTGCTTATTTTCAGGCCTTGTTTTTCTCTCTCTCTCTCTCTCTCTCTCTCCTGCACTCTTAGGAGTGCCTTTAACACTTTCCCGCAGTACGTTGGCATTCCATTTCAATCAACTTATCAGACTTTTTCAATCAGTTTAAACAAATGAATTATTTTGGCGCCACAAGTACATTTTATAAGATTAGTCAGGACTCTGTTGGGTTTCTGTGTGTAGAGTATCGTGCCTCTGTATTTAGCTGCTGGTGAGAAGGGCAGTGGGGAAAGGGGAGGGGTGTGAGCTCCCTGCTAGCTAAACAATTCCCACCCCTTCACTACAATCTTGGTACAGAGATAAAATGGACAGCACAACTAAAGCTTTTTTGATGGTAATGTTTTTGGACAATACTATATAATATTGATATTGTTATAAATTGGTGCGGTACTTTTTTTTTTTTTTCTTCCCCTGAAATAGTTATTAGTTATTTTTACAGATTACAAAGCAGCTATTAATGGTTTAGAAGTTACAATTTTATGCAGAATTAGTTTCTTTTTCTGTGTTGAATAAGTTTTATTTACCATCTAAAAAAAATTGCTGTTAATAATGGTCTCATTTTTTCCATTAAAAAAATATATTTCTATGCGTTGTTTTTTTTTTTGTTTTTGTTTTTTGTGGTGTTTTTTTTTTACTGGTAGCTTATTAGAAAATCTGAATCACCCATCATGATTAAAACCGAAACCATCCATCAGTTGCACCAGTTCAGACCTAATCAATGAAGCAACCACAGCAATGTTTTTCTTTAGATTGAACAATGAAAGAATTAATGATGCCCAGAAAGTAAAAATCTACTCCAGTCTGGAGTATGAAGTAGTGTTGTGCCGATAGACAATGATACCAGGGATCGGTGATAGTCAGAGATATCACCAACAGCTGAAGCCTTTGACGATATGTCAATGTGATACTTGACTCATTTTCCCATTAATGTATTTGTGGCAGCGGGGGCGTGGTGAAGCGTCAGCTGTGAACGGAGGTGGGTGGAACTGACTGGAAACGCTTGACTGTTCTCACCTGTGTGGTGTAATTACTGGAAGTGATTTTGTTTGTGTCTCACTGTGCATTCAAGAGAGAGCCCTGGAGAAATGGGGGAGACAGCTGACCAGCACTGAGCCGTTTGTGTGTGTGTGTACGTTCAGTCGAACCGCTGAAAAGTGATGGTAAAAGAATAAAGCTCCGTTTGAGTTTAAAACCTGCCTCCAGCTTCCTCCCGAACTTGGGAAATATTACTTGGGAACTATACGATGCCTTTGGCTTCTGGGTTAAAACCGAAATATTACCAAATAGGCGACATGACATTTTTCTTTACCACAAACTCCAAAAACTTTGCTTGCAAAATGACATACGGCGCGTCATTTCTGGTGATAATATAAATAAGTAAATAACTACATGATTACTACCTTATTTAAATATACAAGTCAATAAATGAGTAGATAATTCAGCAAATACGTTTTCAAATAATAACTATTGCCCTGCTCTCGCGCGATATTATCGTGTATCGGCTGATGGTTGGACGATCTGACTATGGAGAAGATCGCCCAACACAACGGAATATTGGCGCCAAGTACTTAATTTTTTGGATTTTGTTTTTATGCCTGATAACATCTCTGGGTACCTAATTGTTAGCAATGTGTTTGTTCTCTCTCTCTCGCTCTCTCTCTCTCTCAGATCTTCCTGAACAAGCAGCCGAACCCCAGGAAAAAGCTGTTGGTACCGTGTGCGCTGGATCGTCCTAATCCAAATTGTTACGTGTGTGCCAGCAAACCTGAAGCTACGGTTAAATTAAATGTGCACAAAGTAATTGTGCAGACTCTACAGGATAAGGTGAGGCATCAGGGGAAGCTGCAGTCTATTTGAAATCAATAAATTATCAACATCTTTAAAGGTGCAATAGCCGATTTTTCTTGTACAAATAACCTGCAAAATAGGCAAACATGGGTTTACAAAATGGTTTAAACCTTGACGTCAGGACGAAAGTACTGTGTGGCTGAGAAAACTCGTGTTCCAGTCTTACCTAATGCACCTTAAAAGGACTTCTTTTTTTTTTTTTCTCCTCACATTAGCAGCATTTTTTTTTTTCACTGATTGATATGCTTTACATTTTACACTCTGTTTTTGATGACATCATTTATCTTGAGCATGTTTGCCATCAAGAATAGCTATTGTTTACCCAGGAAACATATAAATTAAACTATTGTAACATGGCTAAACTTGGGGTTACTGATAGATGAAAAACATTTGTTTGTGTTTATTGGTTAGATCCTGAAGGAGAAGTTTGGCATGGTGGCGCCGGACGTGCAGATAGAGGACGGCAAGGGGACGATCCTCATTTCCTCAGAGGAAGGAGAGACTGAAGGTGAGCCTGCAGTTCATTAGCAAACCGGAATCTCTGATTCTAGTATTTTTATTGTTTTTTTGTTCTAATGTTATCGTTTCGGTAGTAACCGCTCATTCAGAGGGAATTATATAACAAGCACTGGACAAATAACACTTTAAAAAGTGTGTAATCGTTGATATGGTGATGTTTTCTGTATAGAGACATTTAATTTGTAACATTTCTGGAAGGAGTCTCCAGTGTCGGCGCTTTGTAGCTGTCAGAGGTAAAGCTGTAGCTTTTCCGACATCTTCAGGACGGAGGAGTTTACACTTTGCTGTTTCTCAGTAACATGACAAACTGCATGTTTTTGTTTTGTTTGTTTTTGCTTTGGATTTATTGACTTTGAGAGAAAAAGGCTGTTTTTTTTTTTTGTTTGTTTTTTTTTAAATCAGAAGGGGGGGAAAGAAGGCTGAGAAGAACAGCTGTTTATAGTTGCTATAAAAAGTGATAACAGGAACTAAGTTCAACATTATATTACAACATTAAATGTAACTATAAATAGATAAGTACTATGATCTGTTTTTCTTTAATGAAGAAAGCACTGTATTCAATGGGAAATTGCTGCAGTATAAAAGGAATAAAGCGGTTCAGGACATGATGTTATTGAAATGTTGGGGTGGTAACAGTAACTGCAATTCATTACACCACCCTGTTGCATGAAACCATTCTTATCAACTTTTTTTTTCCTCCTCTGTTTGTAGCAAACAATGGCAAGCTTTTATCCGACTTCGGGATTCGGAACGGCAGCCGTCTTCAAGCTGACGATTTCCTCCAGGATTACACACTTCTGGTCAATGTTGTGCACTGGTAAGAGTGTGTGTGTAAGAGATTATGTCGAACCTGAGACATACAGTACTAATTATCTCTGTGTGTGTGTTAGTGAGGAAATGCCGAAGGATGTTGAATTTGAGGTTGTGGGTGATGCCCCTGAGAAAGCTCCAGCCACAAGTGCTCCAGAGCAAGAGAAGAGCATCACCAATGGCAACAAAGACTCTGCCCAGCCCTCTACCTCAACAAAAGGTAAAGTTACAGCTTTAAACCCCTTGTGGTAACATGGCAAAAGAAGTGACTATGAATTAGCCGTTCTGTGCATTTTTTAAATGAACCCGTTGTTTTCAGTAACACATTTCTTTTTTTCTCTTGTACTCAGCTGTGGCTGAAGAGGATGACGTTCTCATCGTAGACTCTGATGAAGAACCTTCCTCTAGCACCATGGACGTTTCCACGGAGACCAGCACCCTGAAGAGGAAGCTCCAGGACGCCGATACGAGCGAAGCGGCGCCCAAACGCAAACGCCTTGACCAGCAGCCGGCCGAAAACGACGACGATGACATTATCGCTCTAGACTAGCGAGTCCTCTCGTCTTCCCTCCATACAGAGGGACTTCTTCTATTTGTATTTTTCATATTGTTTCCATTAACGACCTTGTGTAAATATACGTGTACAAAAAACCCGCTGAGCGCTTCATCAGTGTCTCTTTCTTCTGTTTCTTTATATTTTTCCAAACAGAACAAACAGACTGTCTGTGTTTTGTTTAATGAGGACTATTCTCAGATTGCTGAAATGCTTGCTGAAATTGTCTTTCAGAGTAAGCATTATGGTTATTAATAGGGTTGTATTTCCTGTTTGGAGGAGTAGAAGGCTGAAGGAAACACGTAATGTATTTTGGTGTGTTTTATCATCAATGTTGAAGATGTTCCATATTTATTATTTTGTATGAACTTGCATAAACCAACAAAGGCAGGTGCTCATTTCACAGTATTTTTCTTTGTTCAGTAAGCTTCTTTCTCCAATATAAAATGTTGTATCCATGTTTTTTAATGAAATTTGATGGCAGTTATTTATTCTCCCTACGAGTTGTCTTGTGTTTTGTTCCACTCAAACAAGATTCTCACGCTCAGGTATTAAAGACTTTATTTTACTCTGATTTAATCAGATTTATGGCAGTCTAATCAGTTCCAGTTTATGCACCAGGCCCAGTATCCAGCTTTTATGGAAGGAGTAAAACACTGGGATGTTCTGTTACAAGAAAATAATCAACAGTGGGGTGGGGTGATGAGGCGGAGTCACTGTTGGCATCCCTTAATTGATTATTTTTGCTATAACATGTCCCCAAGAGGAAAAAAACACATTTGCCTCCAATTACACTTTTCAAAGATGTTATATCCATTTTATAGCTACGTTCAATGTTGTGGGTTTTATAGTTACATTTCCATGTCTATGAAACAAGTTAGTTCCTGTTCTCGCTTATGTAATTCGAGCTATAAACATTATTTCCTTGCCAGAATGTCTTTTTTATTCTGTCTTCAAGTTAATAAGAAACAGTTTTTTATTTTACGGAGAAACCAGGATGCATAAAATCCACTGTCCTGAAGACATTACTGTGCTGAAAAACATGCTGACTTAACAAAATGCTGACATTGGACACTTCATAGGGTGTTTTTTTTTATATATATATATATATATGAAGATGGATCAGTAGATCCTTGGAGTCTAAGCGCTTTAAATCAAATTATTTTGTCAATACTAAATATTTGCACGTTATATCAGTAGTTTTAAAACATATCCTTTACATCTGTATTTCATACATCAGGGAGTTGGTCATGTATTGTTCATTATTTTAATCTCTGGAGAAGACCTACCTGGTTCAGTTTTAATCAGAGAGCTGTTGAAGAAAACAATTTTGTGCACCCGAATGAATTTTCTCCACTCTTCAAACTGAAAAAGTATGAATGGCACATTCTGTCCTTGAGACTTGAACCTTGGCCTGTTTAATAATCAACCTCATAGTGTATTATGATTGTGATCACATGAGATGTCTCAGTGCTCTATGAACACAAGGTTTCTCTGTACATGTGCATAATGTTTACATCAGAGGTAAAAGGCCAGTCAGTGTGTTAGTACTGCAACGGGTTCGTCCAAGTGCCTGGTGAGATGATGCCTATGACCTAGTCGGCATGTAGCCACACTATGATGAGAGATATGAGGTTTGTTGTCATTTCTTTCAGTCCACAGTTTACAGGAATCATAGTTGACCTTGTCTAAGTCCTATGCTTTTGTACAGCATGTATTACATACTAAAAAATGAAGAGATGTATGGCATATAAAATTATTGTATCCAACTATATTACTTTGCCATTCTGTGTTAATAATACATATTTTAAATTATGATAGTTATTCTAAATACAAAAATGTATTTATTATAAAATGTATTTATTAAACACTAATGCATACAAATTCTAACGTTTTGATAAGCTCGCCATGGAAACGCCCCTCAGAGATGAAAGCTGATTGGACGACTGCGCTCCACTTGCCAAAAAAACAAACAAATAGATAATTAACTAAATTTAATTTGTTTTGTTTTTTTTTAAGTGGATGAATTGTACAAGTTCCGTGTTTATATCTAAACATTTATAAACGGATTGATCTTATAAAATTATTACATTTAATCTTCGGGGTCGTAATGCGAGTCAGTTGCAACCACGCCCTTTTCAGCATCCACCAATCGGTGGTCAAAACGTCCCCTCGCGTCTGACGTTAGCCTCGCGAGTTATTCTGTTAGCATAACAATAGTACCCACAGGGAAAGGTGTTGTTTTAGTATCCGGTCTTAAACGAAATAAATTTAAGTTATTAGTTAAGTAATTTAGAAGAAAAAACGGTCTACTGTTGTTTTATTTAAGTTTTAAAGCGTTATTCCGAACCGTGTAGGTGAACCGTAAGCTGTGTTTTTAGTCATGGTGGCCCTAACTGTGCTTGCTCGGCACCTCCAGAGGAACCTGGTGCGGCAGCTCCGAATTCCGCGGCTCTCGGTTCCGGTCCGCAGGTGCAACCTGTCCGCCTGCTCCAGCAGATACGTCCGGTCCCAGCGTAATTAACATCTTTTCTTCTTGCAATAACGTGCACATATTATTAAATGGAGATGATTTTGGGAGAAAATATGTCTACAAAATGTCTGTTTTGGTTCTAAGCGTCTAACTCCACTTTAGTGGACAGATCTATTTCCAGAATGTTCTCATCGTTCGTTACAAATAAAATAAATCAAATCAAATCAAAATTAATCAGATTACTAATTATTTTACTTTCACATTACTTTCAAAACCTATCAAACCTACAAAAATACACTACAAAGTGAAACTTCTAGTTCTTTCAGTAATTTTAGCACGTGTCAATGTATGGCATGATCAGACATTGGAATTATCATAAAACGCTGAAGTTGGATTTATCATAAAACTTGCCTCGGGTGTTGACACTGTCTTTATAGGACTACCATACTGATAAAATATAAAACTTTTCTAACTAGGCTAGTTTGATGTCATTAGACAAGGGAAGGCACAGCTAAGGATTTATCTGCTACAGTGCCATACAAAGTACATTGTATTTCCTTATGCTCTGCTCATATCATGTTGACGTAAACTGGAACTCATATAGACATTTACACGCCTTGTTTTGCTGCTCAGCATTAGATGATGTTACTGTTTCAGTTTCAACTCCTTTACTGGTTTAAAAAAAAGCAGCGTATATCCATTTTCCCTCACACTAACTGTGTGAGCTAGGTTTGGCAGAATTGAAAGATTGTCAGCCAATAAGACACGAGTATTTCCACATTTTTCCTGTAAACCCTGTCTGATTGGTCTCACCTCTGTTCACTGAAGATATAAAATTACAGACGGTCCTCTTTTACTGACGTTCAGTTATGCAGTGACAAACTGCTCCAAGTTTAAAGAATAAATCTTCGGGGCAAAACGTGATTTTATTAAAAAAATGTTTTTTTACTTAATATCGTTTCCTTAACAATAAATTTGTAAAATTTGTAACGCAAGTAACGTAACGTTATTGACATCAGTAACTAATCAAATTACATAAATTTAAAATGTAATGTGTTATGTTACTGCGTTATCAGAAAAAGTCTTTAGATTACAGTTACAATGTAACGAGTTACACCCAACTCAAAGTTGTGATTGCATAACTTTCCCCGTTTCTTTGAATACCATGAAATTAGTTCTGCTGCACCCAGTTTCCATCAGAAGTGAAATTATTTGTTGAATAGTTTTGACCTGCATGTGCAATTAAAGTGTCATGTGATCTCAATATAAATAAAATCTCTTTTTTGGGGGGGGGGGGATTCTTAGAGAATTGAGAGTCTCAGATTTGTTGTTGGGTCAGCATTAGAGACATAGATTAGCACTGAACACTGCGTAACGGTGCACTTTAAAGATCAAAGCAAATTTCTGTGAGCTTATCTAAGAATAAACACAGATACTGACTGAAACTTATCAGCGTCCATCTGGCATGTCGTGTCCTAATGAGCTCTGAATTGATACCGTGTGCTCTAATAGTCGCCTACTGTACAGAAAGTGTGTGAGACAAGGGGAAATGACACACATTATATATCACACTGCAAAAACGTTTATATGTATGCACTGTTTTACTTTCCAAAACCTCATATTATAAAACATCTTGCTTAAAAATCAAATAGAAAGATGTCATTTCATGTCCTCTCATACCAGGATTTTAGTAGGTGAGAGTTGATAAACAATTATCTGTTTAATTTAGATTTGACATTTTATTTCATTTTTATGGACAGGGACTTTATATAAAGAGACTCAGAAGTGAGGAGGAAGAGCTGTGTAGTTAAGAGTCAAAGGAGGACTTTGGTTTGTCCGCACGTCTCCAGTTAGCACAAACACATGTTTGGTATCCAATGCAGCTAAGAAGTATTATAAGTCTATCTCACTTCAGATCTTTTATGTGAAGAGATACATGCCTGAATCTTTATATATTTGATTTAAATGACATCATCAACGTGTGTAATCTAAAGTTTTGTAAAAAATGCAGTGGTAAGCCCTAGTTGGATTGGATTAGTTTATCAGGAGGATGGCTGTAAATAGGGCTATAATCAATACTTTAAAGTTAAAGGGGCTGTTTGTAATTATTGGAGCCCTCTTCTGGTTGTGGGGTGATGTGCATTTACAGTGAAAACATGGATGAGTTCCTTGTATTCTTCATGAGGCTTTATTTAACCTGATGGTATCAACGGACGTGTCCCTGCCTCCAAATCATGTCATGTCATATGCTCAAGAATAACTTCAAGATGGGGGTCAGAAACGAAAAGAAAGAGTCGTAGTTCAGCTCTCATAAGATGTCGAGTTTATGTCTGTATACCAAGCGTAAGCAGAGATATCCAGTGGTGCTTGAAAGTTTGTAGAATTTTCTATAGATCTGCATAAATATGACCTAAAACATCATCAGATTTTCACACAAGGCCAAAAAGTAGATAAAGAGAACCCTATTAAACAAATGAGACAAACATATTATACTTGGTCATTTATTTGTTCAGGAAAATTATCCAATATTACATATTTGTGAGTGGCAAAAGTATGTGAACCTTTGCTTTCAGTATCTTTTGCAGCAGTAACTGCAACTAAACGTTTCCGGTAACTGTTGATCAGTTCTGCACACCGACTTGGAGGAATTTTAGCCCGTTCCTCAGTACAGAACAGCTTCAACTCTGAGATGTTGGTGGGTTTCCACATATGAACTGCTTGCTTCAGGTTCTTCCACAACATTTGCTACCATTGGGGTGTGTGTGTGTTTTTGTGTGTTTTTGTGTGTTTTTGTGTGTTTTTGTGTGTGTGTGTGTGTGGGTGGGTGAATGAGAAACAGTGTAAAGCCCTTTGGGACCACTAAGGTTAAAAAAGCGCTATATAAGAAAGAACATTTCTAATGGATTGAGGACAGGACTTTAAATTCCTGTAACAGTAGTGTGCGATTATCAATGTGCTCATTCTAATATGTTATTGTTTCCATACTAACGGCTCAGTCATAGGGACTTGCACTATTAATAAACGGATTTACAAGTTGTTTATATGAGGATTTTTTCTGTAATGAGATGTTTATTTGGCATTTATGGAAGGAGTCTTCAGTGTCAGAGGTAAAACTAAGATTTCATGACATGTCTTATTAACTTTTTTTTTTTTAAATATTTTTTTTTTTAAAGAGAGAGAGAGGCTGGTGAGAGCTATCTACTATAACTTGAAAACCATGACATCTTCAATGAAATATTCATAGTAATAGTTGGCAAATTACTGTTGAGTAAGAGGAATAAGACACTTGTAACAGTAACAGCATGACTTTGGGTGTTTTATTCTTTAGATGGCTCCAGTGCAAAGCGCAGCACCGCATTTATGTCTTGGCTGATGGATTAGGTTTTGTGGAAGTGGACCAATCCCAGTAATTTGTGTGCTGTTTGTAAAGCAGGCTATATTTGTATTGAAGGCCGTGGCTGACTGTAAAGCATGCTGTATTTTGTAAAGTTAGTAATTTTTGTCCCGCTGGCTCTTGAAGCAGCTTGGAGGAATTACAGCGTCAACTACTTGGCCAGTAACCTCGTTTACAAAAAAATTTTAAAAAACCCTTCCTACTCACATTCCTGTGGCTTACGTTTAATTCAGTGAAATGCCTTCCGGTCGCATGTGACCATATGAGCACGACGCTGATAGTCACATACGATAGAACAGTCTCTGTGGAGAGGATATGTTCTAGCTTATGCTCTTTTCTTAAACTTGTAGGCTTTTCATCTCAAGGGAACATTGGTGCCAAGAACAGTTCTTTCACTGGAAATTTATATTGCGTCGGATCCAGTTCCTGCTGCAAAGCCAGTTTTTTCTTCTTTTTTTTTTCTTTTTCCCTCTCACCACATTCAGATGACGTGTCTCTTCCTTCAGCTTTACTTCAAGGATCTTTTATGAGTCACATCCTCAAAAGAGAAGTTTCTTTCTTTTCTTATTTCACTCGTGGCACGTTTAAGAAAAAGACGTCGTTCCTGTATGCTTGGTCTTGTCTGGTGAAGTTTTCTTTGCAAAATGTTGTGTCATAAAGCATGCGAGGCAGCGGAATACATTAAAAAAAGTAGGTGTTTTTTTTCTTTCCCTAGCAAATATGGTTAGGTTTTGGGTTTTTTTGCTTGTTTGTTTTACCGGTAAGTGAATGTCTTGTATGTTCATTTGTTTTTTGTATTTCAGTGCACCCGATGTGGCAGGAGCCTCTGGAAATGCCTGGAGGAGAGCGCCAGTCTCCCATCGACATCAGCCTGCGTAAAAGCGTCTTCGACCCAAACCTGAAGCCATTCGTTACACAGTACGACCCCAGAACCTGCCAGCAGATCTGGAACAACGGATACTCCTTCCTCGTCGAGTACGACGACACGACAGACAAGTCCAGTAAGAGTGCATGGATTACTCTGATAAAAATGCAGTCAAATTAAAAATCTAACACAAACTGAACATGTTAATGGCACTAATGACATCAATAACTTATAAATTAGTAAAACAAATACACCAAGAACTAATATAGTAATAAATATTAATACAATAATAGCTAGATGTTAAATAAATTGCATCCTATAAGAAATTCATTTTTTAAAATAATATTTCCTATAAGATCTGATTGTTTGTATAATGTTTCCTATAAGAGCTGATTGTTTTGATGTTACCATGAACTTTTAAAAGTGATGATGCTCATTAATATTAATAAATAATAAATACTTATTTCACAGTTAATGTTAAGATTAAAGTGTGGGCATGGCGTTAATTAGCTAAAGTAATCATTATGTCAATGGAAGGGCTTCACAAGGTGTGTGTGTGTGTGTGTGTGTGTGCGTGCGTGTGATGCAGCACTGCGTGGTGGTCCCCTGGAGGATAAGTTCAGGTTGTGTCAATTTCATTTCCACTGGGGAGAGAATAACACCTGGGGCTCTGAACACACTGTGGACCGCCACCTCTACCCCGCTGAGGTAATGGTTGTTGAATCCTGGATTGTGATTGGTCAGAAGGTGTTGATTAATGTTCTATAACAATTATGTTCAGCTCGTTCACAGGGACTCGTACGGCGGACACTCCACGTAAACGGATTAAAACCGTGTAATTGTTGGTACGGTGAAGTTTTCCATAAGGAGATGTTTATGTGATATTTATGGAAGGTGTCTCCAGTGTCAGGGCTTTGTAACAATCAGAGGTAAAGCTGTGACGTGCACGTTTTCCAACATGTTCAGGATGCTTTTTGACATGCTGCGTTTATTTATTGTTCAAGACAGAGATATAAGAGATGTTGGTGAGGGAACATTGTTTGTAGCTACTCTAACATAAGTTTCGTGGACGTTCGAGAACACGACATGTTCTTTAATAAATAAAAAAGCAGAATAGTTTGAAGATTGCTGTGGTGTAAGAGGAATGAAACACTTTAATAAGGAAAATAATAAACTTCAGCGAGGTAGCAGTATCGCCGCTTCAAGACAAGGAAAAAAACAGCAGTTATTTTACAGACGATTAGTGGCGTTCCCGTAGTAAAGCATCACTATTGTTATCTCACACGGACTCAAGCGGAAAAAAAATCGCACGTTTTTGGCTCATAGAGAATGAATGGGGAATAAAACACAGGTGTCACAGCTCGGACGTCAGTCGGCTGACACGCTCGTATCACATGTTCTCTCACACGTCTTAAGCGGCGGTCACACTAGACTTTCAGAATGCGAAATTTTTTTGTTGATTGCTACGAATAACGGCAACCGAATATGGGCGGTGACATCACTCGCCAATGTTAAAATATACCATCTGTTCCTGTATGCAGCGACACCGCAATAAAGGCAACTCCTCTTTTTATGTTGGTTTTATGTTCTTTTAAAGCTGTGTCGTATAAAGGTGTGACACCGGTACAATCGGTGCTTCCTTAAACTTGGATTTTCTGAAGAGGTCAAGCTGTGACATGTCGATCTTCTATTGGCCACACATATTCACGTGATTCGAATTCGCAGGTCAGAGTTCACCAAACTTGAACTTTGGAACGCAGTGAAACGCGAAACGTTTCCAGCATTTGCATGCGTATGAATTGAAGTCAGTGGAAATTTCGCATGCCGAAAGTCTAATGTGACCGCCCCTTTAGGGAGTAAGCCCAGCATATGCACAACACGTTTCCAAATTTTCGCCAGAAAAGGGTATTATTACGCCTGCATTATTCTGTCCACATAGACTCCCCTAACTCCCACGTCGTCAGTGACACAGACCTGACGTGTCCAAGTGTTCAGTTGGGTCCATGGAGTCAGGAATTCCAATTTGGGAATGGATCCAACATGCATGTCGTGCAGAATTTGCCGTCGGGATTTGGAATAGACACTGAAGTGAAATGAGTCTAGAGGAACAAACGGGCAAACAGAGACACTGTTTCAGATTTACTCTCTCCATAGGAAATATTCAGCACCTAACTAGTCAGCAAATTATAATAAACAAATTATTTATGCTTCAACAAAGGTGTATACACTTGCAGCTCCCCTACTGACCGGCATGTGCAGCTGCATGCTGGTGTTGAATTTTGCACTCGTATTATCTTCAGAAAATGTAAATTCTAGTGTGTGTGTGTGTGTGTGTGTGTGTGTGTGTGTGTGTGTGTGTGTGTGTGTGTGTGTTTGACAGTCCTGATACACACTGCAGTGATGAAAGTTCTCCATCTGAACATAGTCATAGTTAAACAATAAAACTGAGTTTAATGCACACAAAGACAATGTGGCAAAAAGACCAATGTTTTATCCTTAAACGGTGTGTGTGTGTGAGAGAGAGAGAGAGACGGCCATGTGAGTGTAGGACAGAAAGCAGGGGCGCTTACAGGAAAGTCCTCTATTTATGTGGAACGTACTTAGTAAAATGCTT